>NW_026614598.1:0-175716 GCF_030052815.1 Hevea brasiliensis | reverse complement strand
TTTCAGGGAAAATCACAAAAGAACTCTTAGCAGTTTAGTGAAGCACTGCTGTTATCCATAAATATAATATTGCACTAATAAGCTGATAATTGAATGCCTATTTATAAAATTAAAAAAAAAAAAACTTTAATAATTTCTTTATTTTTTTAAAATTGATTTCAAACAAAGTGGAAAATTATTACAATAGTAAGTGGATAGTCAAATGCTTATCTTATAATATAAAAAAAATCTATTGATATATATTATATTATTGAATGTTTAAAGTTAGTTTGGGTGTGAGAGGAAAGTATGGTGGTAGCAATACAGTCGAAGGAGAGTGACAGGGCAAGAGGCGCAGACAAGATTCTATCTCAACCACTGAATGGTTTTTGGGATTAAAAAGGTACAGCCAAATGGGAATTTCTTTGTATAGAAGGGGAAATTTCTCTCTCAAATTATTTGTGAGGTGCTGCTTCAATGTCTCCATCACTCACTATTTATGGTAAAGATGTTACCGGGGAATTAAGGTTGGTCGCCATTCTCCACCCACAGGAATTTACACAAGATTTCTAGTCCTTGTCATGCAGATTGATTGATCGAAACTCTGTTTCACAACAAAGGAATAATAGCCCACTGGAATTCCAAAACCACCATCTCTCTCTCTCTCTCTCCCTCACATGCATGTTATGGTGGATTGTGCTGTGCCCTAAAATGGAATTTTAATTTGATTGATTAGCTATGGATAATGACCTTAATTATATGTCCTAGCTCAAAGACCACAATTGAAATGGTTAATTACGCCAAGCGCTTGAGAAAGATTAGTTTTGTGTCAATCGTAAAATGAGAAAAAGAGATATCATAATTAATGCAGAGTTTTTTATTTTTTTTGCTTTTTTCTCAAATCTCAATTTAATTTATTCTTTTCAAAAGTCTTTATTAAGTCTCATTATTGAGTGATTAATTAACCTTTTGAAATATGATATGGGAGACAGATTTATTTCCAATATGACCCAAGTGAGAAAAAAACAAGAACTGGTGCACATACATTCATATTCATATAAAGGGTTTCAGGAGTTCACATGCACAAAAAGAAAAAGTTTCTCAAAACAAAAGCTAGCTATCTGATAAAATGAGAATCTAATAATTATGATAGAGAGAAAATCTCTTGATTGCTTCCTTGTCTAACTAAGACAAACCACACTTGCAACAATTTTATAAAAATTAAATGGTGTACAAATTAATAACCCAAGCATGCATCTTCATCAATACCAATCAAGAAAAAACGAAGGAGTGGGAGAGAAACAGAAAGAAAAAGAAATAGGAGGCTCGACAAACTCTCATGTCGATTTCAACATCCGTCAATGATTCTGGCAACCTGCATACAAAATTAAATAAATAAATAAAACAAACATTAAATTACTTAAATTGGACTTTATTTTATTTATTTAAATAAGTTAAATACGCATACGTAATGAAATAAGATTTTGATTAATTAGTATTGATTTCATGACCTTGCCTAAAATTATCTCTGGAAGTATCAACTCAGCCTGATTTGGTAGGGTTGTGCTTTCTTACTCATTCTAATTTCCTTTTTTCTAATGAAAACTTTTATACATATACCTAATTAATTTTAATTAAAATTTAATATTCACAATTTTAAAAACGATTCCAAAATTATTAGACTACGAAAACTTTTTTCAGTTTCAAAGCAATAATCATAACTTCCAAAAATCTCGGCATGGAAATCTTCTTATACTATTTAGACATGTGAGCCTCTGAATGAGTCCACTTTAAATTTTGTAATCTACTTCTTTTCGTTTTTTTCTTCTTTCCAAGAAAGAAAAAACAACAAATGAAGTAGACAAATGTGATATTATTACTATAAGATTATGCAATGAGCTAGCTCATTGGATAATGTGATCTTGGATTTATAAATAAAGAAGTGAAACTCACTGGAGTCGATGCTGTGAATTTTGTGCCCCTTTTTTTCGCTTATAAAAAAAAATCCAAAAAGAAAGAAAAAAAAAAAAAGTTGAAACACTTAACTTTGGTTGTCTAAAGAGAGCAGGTGTAACCAGGAGGAGGTGTCTTGCCACAGGTAACTAGGAGTTGAAGAGCAAGGGGGACAAAGATATTAAGGTTGAGAAGCTTGAGCTTGAGAGTGGTGCACAAGCAGACTGCAGCTTCAAGCTCCACAAGTCCTTGAAGAACTGGGCAGCACTCGTTCACAACTGGGTCGCCAAGGCCAATGTGCACTAACCCACCTAGAAGATCCACGCAGGCACCCAGTTTCACGGTATCAATTGGGCATGTAGCCTTAGCTCCTGGTGGTGGTGGGCATGGAGTACTACCTCCCTTTGGTGGCTTAGTGACCACTGGAGGAACAGTGATAGGAGGAACAGTCACCGGCGGCTTCACAATGGGAGGGATGGTGATTGGTGGCTTGACAATAGGAGGGATGACTGGTGGCAAGTTGATCGGAGGCTTAACAATGGGAGGAATGGTAATGGGACCCCTAGGAGATTTTCCCTTGTGGCCCTTGCGCTTTGGTTTTGGCTTGCCGCAAGAACCACAGCCAAAAATTGGGGTGGCAGAGGAAATGAAGAGCATGCAAATGAGGAGGAGAGCTGAGATCTTGGAGGAGTCCATAACTTCTTGCTTTTTTGTTGGAAGAGAAGAAGAAGAAGTTAGTGACAATAGAGTTTGTGTAGAGTAGTGAAGTGTTATATAGAAAGTTATACAATGATGAAAAAAAAAAAAAGGAAGAAACCTAGAGCACACCACGTGAAGAATGGCTAGGATTAAAAGGCAGCTGCCAAAGTTTGCTAGTTGGCAACTACCTTCCAAATAATACATGAATCCATATCAAACCCCAATATTCTTAATTTATTTATCTCTTACTGCTACCATTAGTTATTTATGGGAGTGGCGAAAAACATAGAAGGTTAGTAATACTAGCTAGCTAGAATGTTTTCTCCATGGTTACCAAGAAAATTTCGAAAAAATCTAGTTGAGCGTATATAAATTAATATTGACTAACCACTAATATATAATATCACTTATAACAATATTGGACAACATTTTTTACTGAATTGTTCGCGTGCTACATGATACCACCCTCCCAAAATAACGTCAGAAAGTCGAAGATATTTTTAACATGGTTAGTCAAAGTAAGAAATACTTTCAAATGTGGCAAACCTGAACAAAGACCCAACGAGCTGAACAAAAAATGACCGAACAATAGTTTTATTCACCCAAAATGGCAAACAGAACTCTTACTTAGCAAACACCCAGTAACGGATATAACCCGAATTCCTCAGACCAAGCAATAATCTCTCATATAATCTGGTAAAAGCATATATTGAGGAGATCCATAAATATCCAACCATAATCACCGCCTTAAATAGAGCAATGACTATTTCCTTTAAAAGTCTATAAATACCAGCCAAAAGGGAGACTGAGGTACATTTTACTATTTGCATTACTCTTTGTTACAAAAGATTTCTCTAGTCTTTCTCTAAAAAGATCAAGATCATTGACCTGAGCGGTGGAGTGGCCCATGAGAAGGCCATCTACCTCATCATTTTTTCTCATTGCAGGTCCACGTTGTCATTTGGGTCAAGATAAAAAACACTACTGGCAACTTGAAGCCTAGAAAATTGTACAAAGATCAGCAAGATACAACATTCTCGATGGATGTTTATACAGACGATCCTGCCTCCAACCGTGGTTAAAATGCATTAGCAGAGAAGACAGACCATTAGTACTCTAGAAATCCATGAAGGATTATGTAGCGCCCACGAAGAAGCAAGAACAATCGCTAAGAAAGCAATCAGACAAAGATATTTTTAGCCCACTGCAGTACAAGATGCCAAGAAATTAGTCCAAAAATGTCAGAAATGCCAACCACACAGTAATATCCCTCGACAACCAGCAGAGTTACTGTCAGCCATCAGTAGCCCCTGGCCCTTCTATCAATGGGGCATAGACATACTTGGCCCATTTCCTAAAGCATTAGGATCACACAAATTCATCATCGTCTCCATCGATCACTTCACCAAATGGCCAGAAGCAGAATCATCACAGCATGTAACAGCTGACCGAGCTATCACCTTTGTTAGAGAGAATATCTTCTGCAGATTCAAAGTTCCCAAAGTTATCATAGCAGATAACGATACATAGTTTGCCAGTGAAAAATTTAAGAGGATATGCACCGAGTGGGGGATAGACCTCCGATTCACTTCAACCTATCACCCTCAAACCAATAGCATGATCGAAGTCACGAACCAAATAATTCTTCATGGACTTAAGAAACGATTAGGAGAAACTAAAGGAGCATGGCTGAACCATTTGCCAAATGTCATGTGCGCCTACCGAACCACACTAAGAACGACAATAGGCGAAACACCGTTCCCACTTGCATATGGATCAGAAGCAGTAATACAGATAGAGATTAACATCCCATCAACTCGAACAGAACAACCCAAAAAGACTTCATAAAAAGATGAACTACGGCTAAACCTTAACGCAACAGAGGAGCTTATAGAGGCAACTTTCATCCGGATGGCACAGTACAGACAAAAAAAGATGAACATTCATAACAAGAAAGTAAAAAACCAAGCATTCATGGTAGGAGACCTAGTGCTTAAATGAGACAATGTCACAAGAGGACTAGCAAAAGCTGGAAAATTAGGATGCAACTGGATCGAACCTTATGTAATTTCAAAAGTCGTATGCCTAGGAGCCTACAAATTAGTAGAAACCAGTGGAAGAATACTCCCCCAAACGTGGAATATATGTAACATTTGGAAATATTATCAATAAATAAGTAATTTTTGTTTTTTAAGATCTTTGCATGGGTGCTTAGCCCATCCACGACGATAGTCCGCTAGGCTAAAACAATTTAAAGGGTGCTTAGCCCATCCACAATGATAGTCTGCCAGGCTAAAACAATCTGCAAGGATAAGTAGACCATCCTCGAAGAAAGCCCACCATGATAAAACAACTCACCTACAAGTCCTAAGTATGTTTCACTCGGAATGATGTGTCTAGGATAACACGATGGCAGTAACTTTATTGGAGGTAAAACGCAATTATTTAATTTCCATTTTTATCTGCACAATTTGAATTGATTATATGATCAGATTACAAAAAAATAAAAAACAAAAATATTGTGCCTATAAAATCAATTCAGCCGGTGGGTTCGAGCGATAGGAACTCAAACATAGAGAATAATGAACAAAAACAACTTCATTTTTTAAAATCTTAATATTCTTTACAAGTTTTTAGGCAGAAGGGCTTACATCATCGCTTTCACCCTCCTACCCGGCGTCTTTATCTTTTACCTCTCCTCCCTTCCCCCAAGTTCCTCTACCCAGGAGAAATCATCTCTCGGGTAGTGCTTTTGCAACTCAATAACCATGTCATTTTGAGACTTGATATAAATATCAGCTATCTGATCATTGGTTGCGGCAAGCTCTCCCTTCAGAACTTCAATCTTCTTATTTAAACTTTATTGCAAAAATTAGTGACTTTTTCGAGTAACAGCTAGTTCATCTTGGAGAGCAATGATTTGAACCCTCATTTGTTGCAGCTTACCCTCTAAGTCCTTGGCTCTCTTCTCGGAAGTAGTCGCAGCGTCTACTAGTAAATAAAACTCTGTCTCCTGTGGACCAACTTGGCAGCGCAAAGCTCGATTTTTCTCGCTCAAAATTTGAGTGCAAGCCAATTGTTCCATAAGAAGTGACATTGAGTGCAGAGCTAGATCGTCATCATGCTCCCCCTTTAGTCTTGCATGATCAAGCAGTAGAGTATATTTCTTCACAAACCAATTGAGCATCTTAAGATTATTGACCATGAATTCATTCGCGAGAGCCCATTCGACCGATTATTTATGCGGTGGAGGAGGGGGAGGAATAGTTTCATTTCTCTCAATCTCTGACTGTGAAGTTTAAGTATCCGGAGGAAGAGCACTTAAAGGCGGGGAAGGAGGTGAGTCATCCCTCACCTGCTTAGGATCCATTGGGGATGCATCCTCAATCGTTCGAGAAGTTTCTTTCTTTTTCCTAATCAGCAACTCTATATTCTTCGCCCAGCTCCCCATATCTGTAAAAAGAAAATAATTTCATTAAGTAAGTAAAAATAAATCAAGAGATATGGCAGAAGTTTTACCCTTCAAAGGCAAGTTATTGAAATGTTCAGCTGCCACAGGATCCCTAGTCACATAAGTCGATTTCCACCATCTGGATTCAGCTTCTAGCAGAGCTTTTATTGATATTTGTCATCCCAAACTAGAGCTTTTATTTTTTTTACTACCACTTTCTCCTCAGCATCCAGCCTTAACTTATCAAAACTTTTGTCCACCAAACAGTTCCATGAAGTCTAGATCCCACCTCTATTTTCATCAACCATGTCCTCCACAAAAAAGAACCTGCCTTTCCACTTCTTTAAAGAAGATGGAAGCCCAGAAAAAAGCCCTATTCCTTTTTGAGCATGGAAATCCCAATACTCTTTGTTCTTTCTAATATTAAACTGAACAAAGCTGAAAAAATATGTGCCAAAGCGTGTAGCCTCTTCCTTCATCATAAAGCTCGGAACCCAGAAAGGAGCTTCCAAGAGTTTGGGTGCATTTGGGAAATCGACACTCGATAGTACTTCAGAATTTCCACGTCTAAAGGATCTAGAGGTAGGCACAAACTAGACCTAAACTATTCTTTATATATTGTTATTCGTACAGGACAAAGATATACACTGTAAGCTCAGCCACCAGCTCCAGGAAGCGAAAGCCAAAACCGTTCGACCGGTATCCCATAAGCCAACACCACTAGAGAAAAAGAAACACTGTCAAATTTTGCAAAAAGAAATAAGGAAGAAAGGAAAGGAAAATAGATAAAAATAGTGAAGGAAGGGCTTTTAAAAGGGAAGAAATTAATGACGTTGAAAAACATACCATTGCCCTTCCAACAACCAAGAAAAATTTAATGACAGCCCACGCCTACCCAAAGGAACTTAAGACAGTTGTCCCCTAACACCAGATGAATCACGCAAATGGTCATGTCCCACTTACAGCAGGACAAGTAAACAAGGCGAACATAAATGTATGCAAGACTGGTGGGGGGACTAATGATACCACCCTCCTAGAATAAAGTCAGAAAGTCAAAGATATTTCTAGCGTGGTTAGTCGAAGTAAGAAATACTTTCAAACATCGCAAACCTGAACAGAGACCCAACAAGTCGAATAAGAAAAGATTGAACAATAGTTTTATTCGCCCAAAATAGCGAACAGAACAGCAAACACCCAGTAACAGATACAACGCGGATTCCTTAGACAGAGCGATAATCTTGCATATAATATAGTAAAAGCATATATCGCGGAGATTCATAAATATCCAACCATAATCATTGCCTTAAATAGAGCAATAGCTATTTCCTTTAAAAGCCTATAAATACCAGCCAAAAGGGAGATTGAGGTACATTTTACTAATTTCATTACTCTCTGTTACAAAAGATTTCTCTAGTCTTTCTCTGAAAAGATAAAGATCATTGACTTGAGCATTGGAGTGGCCCATGAGAAGGCCATCCACCTCATCATTTTTTCTCATTGCAGGTCCACGTTGTCATTTGGGTCAATATAAAAAAGACTACTGGCAGCATCAATACATTTATAAATATAGTATAAGTGATTTTTCTCAATAAGCATATTAGTTTATTAATATATAAAAATCTAGAAAAAACATAGCAAGAGAATATCCAAATTAATTCAGATCAATAGATACACCTAACCAATTAAGTGAAAAAATCTAGAAAGATACAAAATAAACTCCAAGAAAAAAAATAACCAAGGACGAAACAATAAAGGACCAAAGCTCCAACATCCAAGCGTCAAACACAAAATAACAACTAAAGCTAAGATTAGTAACATACTAAAACACGCAAATTAGGTGTGATACATGAGAAAAATACCAAAACACTAGCTCTAAATGTAATAATTATCCTCCAAAATACAAAAGAAAACATACAATTCAGAATGAGGCCATAGAATCATTAGTTCTAAATAACTTTTATTTTGCTAGAGTCAGTAACACTATTAGCTTCATGCAAAACATGATTGAAAAAAATCCTCATAAGGGATCTAAGATAATTTCAAATGGAATTGAGAATTGCATTTAACTTCTAAAGAGCTTTCTCTAGATTAGAGACCCATGATAATGCATTTTTTAAAATAGATTCAATAAAGATATTTTGCAACAAAAGCTACACATTAGGAGAGGAAAGTAATAAATTAAAAGCCTTATGGTTCACCTCTAACTTTGCAATGTTGGAATCATGAATACTAGTGTGATAGAAAAATAAACCAATAAACATTCCTATTGAGTCTCATAAAATACCTCCAATGGCGAAAGGACCAGGCTTGTTAAGCGAGGATCTATCCATATTCCATTTAAGGCAATGTGGAAGAGGAGGAACCCAATGAACAAGTGGGCATCTGAATTGATTGGTTACTCCAACATCTAATAAGTCCAAACTAGAATAAGTAAAGTCCAAATCCAATGCCTTAAGCTTACATCAATGCTTTTTCTACACTTAGAATTTGACTCCAAAGCTATTGTCTCTTGGGTCTTGTTTCCAAACTCTGCCCCTTAGAATTTATCCTTAGTCATCGATGAAATTCTTAAGTTGAAGATGTAACAACGTAAACCAAGAGCTATTGTCGATGCTAGGGATCAGGTTGGCTTAAGGTTGCTAGAACCCGTAGTAAGCCTAAAACGTGTAAAGCATACACACATTTATGTATTTCACCATCTAAATATATTCCAAACAATTACATTTTAGTATTTTCATATATACTTAGACATTCATAACATAAATTTGGTTCAGAATTTGAACCTTAACATACATAATCTCTAAAGCATAATAGTTCGACATGCACACTCCCAAAAAGGGTTAACATAACACATATATCACTACACTTAAAAATATTACATAACTCCAATTTTCTTTAATTACCAGCACAGTACTATTCATTCACATTTTACAGGTTCATCTACCCATAAATCATATATAAAGGAAAATGCTAAAGCTACCCCTGGTGCTCACTCTTTTCAAAGAACTCTTCTAGTCCTACAACCCTGCATCTGGGGATTAGAGGAAGGGGTTAAGCTTACACAAGCTCAATCAGTAAACTAACCAACATTAATTATATCATTTCATTCATACATATGAAATACATCATACACATGGGCTTTCACATCACAAACATTTCATATAGGATGGACTTATCACTAGTAACTCCCCAAGCTTTCACTTTATACATGACATGTGTCATGCACTCAGGGTAACTTACAGATCTCCCCTAATGGGGCATCATATAGATCTCCCTATGGGATTTCATCATGGATCCATATCATACATTATAGTTATAAACATGGGGAGAGTCAGTGGGTTATCCAACATTCATCAATGCACCAATAACAAATTATGCAATTATGCAACATCTTTGTATTCTAGATGCATATATCCTAAATAAATACGACATGATGAATGAGGACGATCATAAATTACCTTTAAATAGTTTCTTTTTTTTTTTTTAAGGTTGGAGTTACTTACCTCTCATCAGTGACCTAACTCAAATGGTAGTTATCCTTGTGTCCTTAACCTTTCGAGTTCCTCAAGCCTGATCCTATAAAATTGGACCCTAGAGTGTTATACAAGGTTCTAAAACTGTATACATATCATAAACATCTTATTCTAGGCCCTTAGGAACCATGAAACCATGTTTTGGAACCTTATGAGAGAAATGAAAAAAAGTCAGGCAGAACCTACTTCGGTTACCAAACCCATGAACTTCAGGTACCGAAGTCTTAGGCTTCAGATAACACTTTTATCCAGTGCTGACTTCAACTGCCAAAGTCTTAGACTTCGACTGCCGAACTTAGAAATTTTCTAGATTTTCCATAAACCCGCATGTTTCGGTTGTTGAACCTTTGGCTTTTGGCAGCCAAACTTGGGAAGTTTTAAAATTTTCAAATTGAAAACCTACAAAATCCTTCTTCCAAAAACCTCAAAGCTTATGCCAAAGTTTAAAACACAATCTAATCACATATACACATCTCTAGGGCCTAAGACAACTTGCAAACATGCCTAATACCCATATATATTGATCAAAACTCAAACCCTAGGTTTTCCCTCAAAACCTAACATACATGGATTTCTTCAAATCCATTAAGGGAAACTAGCCATTTAAGGCTCATAACACTTAAACAAAACTATTCCAACTAGAAAACACATAATTTTAATATAAAATCACAAAAGCTTAACCCTAGCATACATAAACTTTCCAAAACTCAATGTAAAAATAACTTTTCATGAAATTGAAATTAGAGAAACCTAAACCCTCATCAACTTTCTTATATCTACCAATTAGATCAAGAAGAAAGAAACTTACCTCTTTTCTTGAGAAACTTACCTCTTTTCTTGAGAAACTTACCTCTTTTCTTGGAGCTTAGACGTGAGAGAATTAAAATCTCAAAACTTGAATCTAATCTTCCACACTTCTAAATGAAAGAATCCATCTTCAGATCTTCAAAAACTAAAAAAAATCTCTTCGAGGAGCTCCTTATATGCCCCAAAGTTGAGAGAGAGAGAGAGAGAGAGAGAGAAAAGAAGAAAACCCCAAATGTTTTAGGTAGAAAAATGAGCTTTGGTCCCTTTTATATCCTTGATAGTCTAAGGACTTTTGACTATCGGAGTCCATTCTGTCCAAATGGGCATTTGAACCATAAAAAAGACTTTTGTTGCTAAAGGTCTATCCTTCGATTGGTAAAAACTTTGGCTACTGAAGTTCCTTCTACCCAAAAAAACACTTTAAAACTTTTAGGAAATAAAACCTTTAAAACATTTTTCATTCTTAAATATATTTTGAACATATCACACATATATAAACACATTTTCACATCTCACCACCACTCCCTTGTCAGTAAAGTTTTAATTTTCATCAGAATATCCCATTAAGGATAGATATTTCGATATAGGAAAGTGGCAGATATTACAAAATAAATTTTTGCCTCCCATCGCAATATCCCATGCTTATCATGGAGTAAACTTAGTGGCAAACGCTCTAGCTAAACAAGGCCTAAGTCGATCCTCTAATTTTGTAGCAATCCTTTGAGTTGTGATCTATGTTCATCATAAAGTCTTCTGTTTTGTGTCAATTATGCTTGTTATCCTTGTCAACACTATTTTCATTTTGTTTGGTTATTTATGATTTAGTTTTCTTCCTCTTTGTTAGCTTGCCTATGCATTCTGCTCATGTTTGGTTTGTCTTAAGTTTTGTACCTTGTCTCCAGATTTTTTACTTAGTATGTTGTAACACTCCAAAATTTTAAATTTTATTATTTTATGAGCATTTTTGGTATTTTAATTTTATTTAAATTTTAGGAATTTTTTTGATATTTTTTTTCGGATTTTAAAAATCGGGTTCGATTTTCCGAAAATATAAACTTTGATGATTTTTAAAAATTAATTTAAAGACCAAGTGGCAAAACTAAAAATATATTTGGAGTCTACGAATTTTTCTGAGTTTTCTGGAATTTTTTCGGAATTTTTGGACCTCGTTTTCGGTCCCGAGGCAGAGTAAAAATTCAAAATTTTGTATTTCGAATCGAACCGGCCGAATCGAACCGGACTGGATCGGACCGGTCGAATCGGACCGGCTCCCTCCCCTTTTTCTTCCTCCCGTGCTCGTCTCCTCCCCCTTCTCTCTTGCCCCCTTTTTCTCTCTCCTCCGCCTTGACCCACCACGGCCACCTCCTCCCCTCCTCACGGCGTCGACCCCAGTGTCCCAGTACGGCCACGCCCCAAACGTCCGGAAAACGCGCGCGAACTCCCCTCCCTCGCGCGCGCGATGTTTTGACTTCCCGGCCAAAATTCGGTCGATCCGGCCACCAATCGGACCGGGTCTTGTGTCTAAAATCATCTACTCGTCGAGAGCTTTCCATAGACACCAAGAACACCGAAATCCATCGAGCGGTTTGTCCAATTTTTGCCCGAGAAGTTTTAGCCTATTTTGACTTTCTGCCAGATTTCTAAATCGTGAATCCCACGAGAAAACCGAGAGTACCAGAGTGCTCCACTCGTCGAGAGCTTCGCGGCGACATAAATTTTGAATTTTTCCGACACCGTTTTTCGGTGGGTCCCACGGAACTTCGCAGTGTTTTTCCGAGCATTAAATGAGCTTAGAAAATTCTGAAAAATTTATGTACTAACCCCCGTGTTGTGGGCTTCGTGTAGGTATCCTCAATTCGCGGAAATTCGACAGTTGACCGGGTCTGCAAATTTCGGGCCAGACAGACCCGTTACCGAAAAAGTCTCCAAATTGGACCGAGGTTTTGGCTACCCCCCATTGTCAGATGTCCCGAGCGCGTTCCCGAAGTCGGAATCGGCAAAGGTAAACCCGAACCTTGCTTTTTCGTAATTTTCTAGTGCTTAAATAGGATTAAAATTTCATAAAATATTCGTGGTAGCTCAGAAAATTATGATTCTTTTTGTAATAGCCTAGTAATATTGCTAAGGACCGCGGGGCAAAGTTTTAGAATTTTTAGAGCTTGTTTGGGTAGTTTTTGCAAAAATGATCAAATATAAGGACTAAATTGAAATTTTACATATTGTGATGGATGACTGATTTGATGGGCCCAGGAGGGGCTGTGTGATGTGATTGAGTTGTGGATATATGGATTGTGAATATAGAAGTGTGTTTTGAGCCATTTTGCAAGTTGGGTAGGTCCTAGGTATAGGGGAGACTCTGCCGGATTTTCGGCACGACTTAGGACGTATTTGGTCTTTTCTTGATTGTATTGAGTCATTTGTATTAAATAATTATAATGTAATTGTCAGGTGAGCCGATGACCTTCTTCCTCCGCCATGGCCACAGTGACCGTTGTCCAGTCTGTGAGTAAAATATTAATTTTAATTGTAATTTCACTATTATTATATGTTCAAGCATGCCCATGCATCACTTATATGCATATATCTATGTAGATAAACTTTAGGCACGATTTATGTTGCATTCATAACTGTGAAAGTGCCATGTATGTTGCTGTGGTAATTTGGAGCAGTGTGCGTGCGTTGGCGTGCGTGTGATGTGGTGTGGACTATGGATAGGACGGGTAGACACGGCTTGAGATCTTCATTTGGGACCGGTCCTTGGGGTAGACATGGCTTGAGTTCTTCATTGGGACCGATTTGGTTATTAAGTGGAAGTCCGAAATGAGTTCTTCACGTACGATTGGAATTAAGAGAGTCAGATAGGATCGGCTCCCATATATATATGATTGATATTCTTTGAGTGCGTGAGTGCTCCAAATTACCTTTTCTTTGTTATGATGTGAATTTATTGCGATCTTGTATTTCACTCCACAGGGTGCATTAGTTTTAGATAGTTATAGAGATTATGGTTAAAATTGATATTTTACTCTCAGAGTCGAACGCTCACTCCTGTTCAATATTTTTTCAGGCTACAGGAGGATTTTATTGTGATTAACCTACTTTTCTCCTTCACAGGTTGTTTGTCAATATTTGTGTAATTTTATTTACTCCTAGAATTTCCACATGTGTTAGAAGTATTTATTTGATTTTGGTCTGTAATATTATTACCATGTTGGACCTGTAAATGTATGATGATATGCATGTTTGATGGATTGGATGAGGGAGCCGAGCTCCCATATGTTTTTATGATGATATGAGTATGTGGAGGGTGAGCTGAGCTCCCCAATTGAGTATTTACTGTGTTTACAGGTCGGGTGAGTCAAAAACTCCCCGTTGGTAGGTTCATTTTATGGCCGGACTCTGTCCGGTTGATTTCTTGAAATTGGGCCCAAATGGGCCTTAGAGTTGGGTTAAGTGAATAGTTAGGCTTACTACGGGCCTCGGGGGCTTTAGGCTGGCCCAGGCCTTAATGCCGGTCCGGCCCATAGGTTGGGTCGGGACATATGCCTTCTCCTAAGATTGGTGTATTGGAGAGCTTTGCTGACTGGAGTTTAGGTGGAACAGTTCATGCTAAGTTTTCTTGGTAATTTTAGTTAATAAAATTCCATTACTTATAAAAAAAAAAAAAGAAACCTTTATCCCATTAAAGATTTTATTATTCCTCATAATCCATAGAGACCAAACAATGGCATAAAGAAGAGTTAGCCAGAACTTGATTTGAGTTTTACCCACTACCATAAAAGACAAATTAAGGGAATATGAACTCGATGTTGACAAATTTACTAGCCATGGACCAGAAGTTGAATTTATTTTATGATTTTGGAGATGTCATGTAAGTCTTAGTTATCTAATTTTCATTGCTATCTCAAGGAACCAGAATCATGTAACATTATAAGATTACCCAAGATGATTATCGTACTAGAAATTCCTTTATAACTATCCTGAAAGCTTAATCAACGAGGTAATAGCAACTGTGATTATGAAGGCTAGTTTTGTCCATGCCATGGTTAACATTACGACATCTCTTATAGGTTTCGCAAGGGACTAACACCATACAATCTGGAGGTGCTTACACCTTTTTAGATGAGAACAATTTACTAATAAATGTAAATTCTAAGAATAAAGTATAAAATAAATTAGTTTCCTAGAACAAAGCAGAACACAGTAATTATTCTTTACAACAAAAACAATGACATATCCCTTTCTAGCACTAATTTTCTAGCTATTAAGTCTTTTTCTTCACTCCCTTTCTTCCTCTATGTTGTGCTTAGCTCAAGGTGATGATTTTCATGCAGTACTAATGCTACAGGCCATGCTTATAATTAAAAATGGATTAGTTTCTCTTCCTATTCAACAAGTATTATTATATATAACGGCTCACAAAGGTAATCAGTAGAAGGTTATTGATATCTTCGGTGTTGGATATAGTTTTTTTTTTTTAGATAGATGATTGAGTATAACTTTTTCTTATAGCCCTTTGTATTGCAAATGCTTTTGTTTACTGTGTAAAGTTTTGCTAGTATATATCATGCATTGACCTTCAAGTTTTAGCATGGACACAATAAATATTGACCAAAAAAAGAAAATAAGTGTTGATAATCAAAGAGGGGTTAAAAAGTTAGAAGAAGAATAAAATGCAGGAAGAAGAGAGTTAAAGAGAGAAGCCAAAGAAAATGGTTTTTGTTTAAAGGAAGAAGAAAAGTACCAACAAGGCCACATAGATAGGAAATAACTAAAATCACTTGCTTCTTTTCACGTGAAGACACGCTCTATGTTAATTATACATTTTTGTATTTAATTGTAATTTTTTTTAAATTCAAGTATTTAATATATAAGTCATAAAATTAGTTCATGCATATAATAGCCAAAACACAAATAATTCAAGTATGTAATAATATATTTAGCCTTTCAAGTTGAAGTTATAATTAATATAGACAAGATGATTTTAGTCTTTTATACACCTATGCATTTCTTTCCTTTCGTGGATGTGATCAAATAAACTTCAATTTCTCTCATACCTAGGAGAAGATACTTAATTGAGAAGTGGAATGACACCTAGTAAGGTTGTTATTTAGCAAAGAGTAGATTGAAGATAAAACCTACAGGGGAATAGGTTAAAATGCACTTTAGAAACAAATTAATTAGTTACTCCCAAGGGCAGAGAGCTAACGGTGAGCAAAGAGTCGACGGTTGTACGGAGCGGAGAGGGTGGTAGGGTGAAAGGACCACCATTCGAAAGCAAGTGCATTGTACTGTGTGGTCAAGAAAGATTTTTTTCTTTTTAAGAAATATTATTTATCATGGCATCTTAAAGTATTCTTCTATTGCAATATTTATTTATTTATTTACTTTTTGACCACAAAATCAAAAATTCTTTTTAATTCATGGATTACAAATATAAAAGTAAATTTTACTTTTTTTTTTTCCAAATAAAGAGATGTGTACAATCACTATGAGTATCACAAAAGGGCATCCGAAGACAAATAGGAATTATTAAATCCAAAGCCAAGTTGCATTTCATCTTTTTCCTTTTCTTTGGTCTCTCAAATAAACAGATTTCTGGTCTGGAAGAAGAATTTGTGGCCAAGAACTACCGGCAAAAATATAAAATTAAATAGAAATTAAAATCCTTTTGAACTGATATAGCTTATGTACACAGTATTTAAAATTACAAGTTTGAGTTTTTGGGGTTAACATGCTAATTAGTTATTTTCTTTTATATCTAAATTAACCATGCAAAAGCCTATAGTTTGAATTATTTTTTAAAAAAAAATTCACAATATTTGACCATTAGCCATAGCAGAAGTGTGAGAAAATTGATTGTGACTTGAACAAAGTTGTACATTTAATACAAATGATAAATTACCTTTATACTATATAGAATATATAAATGTGAAAAAGGAAAATATTAGTTTTATAAAAAAATGTCCTTTATTTTTTTAATTAATTATAGTTATATTTTTATTATTTAGATTAATTTTAATACTTATATAAATTTAAAATTTGTAATTTTAAAATTTACATAAATTTAAAATTCTTAATACCACTTATACTTAACTTTAATTGAATATAAAATTTTATAAGAAATAATTAATTAAAATAAAAATTATTAAATAAAAAATAAAAAATACAATTAATCTACAATCTATCTATATCTATTTATCTATCTATAATATATATAAATGTGGGAATTTGAGGGGAACATTTTGCTTTGCTAAAAAGATGCTTTTTATTTTTTAAATTAATTATAATTATATTTTTATTATTTATATTAATTTTAATATTTTTATAAATTTAAAATTTTTAATCCTACTTATACTAAACTTTAATTAAATATAAAACTTTATAAAAAATAATTCATTAAAATAAGAAATTAATAAATAAAAAAATTTTAAAAAAAAATCTGCAAGTAATGCATGAAAAACATGAAATTAAAACATTATATGGACTCACACTTAAGAGTTGTTCAACTTGTGGATGTTGATTAATTTTAGGGTGGTTTAGTTTAATTGAGGTTCCAATGGAGCATTTTCCCATCTCTATCTGTGTGGTTATATATAATTGTTACAGAAAATTAAACACATGTCTATATAACAAACATAATAATGTGCAATGCATGTTGCACCAAAAACTAGTAGTATTAAAGTTGTCATTTCAAATTTAAATCGCAGTTAAAACTCATTGTAATATGGCTCATGGGAATAAGAACCACATTGTTAGTGTACAAGAATATTAAAGGACATATAAATATTGACAAATCAAATCAAAATAGCTTAGGTTATTTTGATGACAGAGAGCCTAGTTTCAAGCTTAATTTAGCTTGTAACCTTGCCAATTTCATGATTTACACTGCTGCACCTGTAATGCTTTACATGGTATCAGAGTAGTGAGGTTTAACGACTACAAATGCATGACCCAAAAGCATGATCGTCTAAACCCTTAGCAAATTAGACTCAAGTGGATTTATGGGCCAACCCAGCGAGCTAGACCCTAAAGACAAAGCCGAAAGGAGCCGAGCTAAGTTAGATGAACCACCCAGATAAGGGCAAGTGACAACTAGACTTGTGAGTATGAGAAACCTAGTTGCACGTGAGGGGGAGTATTGAAATATGACATGTGCGAATACGTCTCACATCATCAATGTGCAAGACAATTAAGGGCATATAAGTGTTGACAAACTAAACAAGAAATCGTTTAGACCATTTTGATAATGTAGAGCCAGTTTCAAGTCCAATTTAATTTATAGCCATGTCAATTTCATAATAACCTGTAATTCTCAACAAAACTAAATTAATAAAATAAATTAATTTAAATATCAAGCAACTTGCCATGATAGGAAGCTTGAGTTATTTCTCCCCTCAATACATATTTTTGTGAAACTTTCATTATCATGCATGCAATTTTAAGCTATGTAATTTAGGCATTTCATAGTAATATTGTTAATTAGTTTTTTTTTGCTCACTAATCATTGACTATTAATCATTGAAATTACTTTCTTTTTGCACTGATTAAATTAACAAAACAATTTCCTTAACCAATTCAATTTTAAAGCATTGCATATAAAACTCTAATACGATTGAATTTCTCTCCTGTATTTTACCAATTAAATTTCATCTAATCCTCAAGTTAATGTAAAATCTACGATTTATCATTGTTGTTTTATTTATTATGGAAATATATCCAAACAAATACAACTAATATTAACTCTCAGACTAATTAGGGTCAGTCATATAAATCTTTTTTCATTATTAAGTCATGTTTAAGATTAATTTTGTGTCAATATTTTTTATTTTCAATGTGTGCTACTAATATTTTCTATCAGATAGGGGTAAACATTCGATTAACTGAGCAGAATTTTTAACTAATTAAATAGTTAATCGACTTTAAAAGTATTAACCAAATCAAACTAAAATTGAAAGAAAATTAAAATTAACTGAAATAAAAAATATTAAGCCTGTTATCAGTTATAAAATTATTAACTGAAAAAATAAAATATATGTTTTGCTGGCTTTATGAAAGATGACTACACATTATGTTTTGCATAACCAAATTATTTTTTGGTTATATATAGATAATTTTTTTAAAAGAATAGCTTTCCAATTATTGGCAGAGTTGCATACTATGATGCAGTGTTTGTATAGACAGATAATTGAAAATGTATAGTAGAATGTGAGAGTATGCCAAAAAAAAAAGTTAGATTTAAGATATATTTAGCATTACTATTTGAATTGCTGTTAAAAAAATATTTTTTTTAAATATATTAATTAAAAAATATTAAAAAATAATTTTAATTAAATTTATAAATTTTAATAATAAAATATTAAAATAATAAAATAATTGTTTTATTTTATTTTTTTCAAAAAGGACTAACGTTAGCCAAGCACTTGGATGGATAGAAGCAAGAGGAGGCATGTACAGCAAGGCAAGCATGTGATGTGAGAAGGAGAAGGCATGGTGTTGGTGTGTGATTTTATGTATGTGGATATGAGAGGCTGGATTGTTTTGTTTTCTTGCGCATCCGTGATTCCGCTTTCCTCACTCTGATGTGATTGTTCTCTCTCTCTCTCTCTCCCTCTCTCTCTCTCTCTCTTCTCATCACCAAATTATTGTTCTCTTTTCCAAGTACTGCAATAATACGTATATCCATTATTGAAAAAGATATATTTAATTATGAATATTTTATAATTTAATTTTTAAATTATAGTAAAATAATAATTTTATTTTATTTTTAATAAAAAATAAATTAATTTCTAAAATACATTTCTCTTAACAAAATAATCATTCTACTAAAATTTACTATTACTCAAATATTGATTAAAAAAATCAATTTTAATTTAAAGAATTAAGTTGTTAAAATTATATAAACTAAATTATTATAAAAAAAATGACTCGGACTAAATTATTATATTTTTTATTTGCTAATAGTGAATTTTAACTTAAAAGCTATTTCATTGACAGAAAATATAATTTAGGAATTAACTTACTTGTACTAAGATAATAAAAATATAAATTATGACTTTTATTTTGTATAAAAGACTAAATTATAAATTAGTCTTTAGTTAAATATGCTGCATGATTATATATTTTTTATTATTTATATTTTATAAATTAATGATGAATTTACTATTATGTTTATATAAGTCGTGTATCTTAAAAAAATAAAAAAATCATCACGTTAAACGAGAGGAAGATGAAAAATGATGATTTATTTTGGGAAGAAAATATTGCATTTTCTAAACATATATTTTTTTAAAAGATCGACAAATTTTAATAGAAAATGCTCAATATTATCAACATTTAATGAATGAAAAATAAAAAATTACAGAGAAAGTATATTTAAATTTAACTAAAATCATATTGAAACATAATTAGAATCAATTAATTTGAGTTCTCGGACTACAATTAAATTATTTTCTTTAAAAAAAATCAATGTTAAATTTGATTGAAATCAAAGTAAATCAAATTAAAATTAAAATCAAAATAAGATTCTTTGATTTTATTTTAATTCTCTAACCAATTGAAAAGCTAAACATAATAAATAATTAGCTGTTTGAAAAATAGAGAATAATTAAATTATCAATATAAAAAAATAAAAAAGAGAAATTTTAATAAGCCTTATATTCAATATTTAATAAAAATGAGAAATAAATTTATTTTTAAATATTAAATAAATATATTATTTATAAATAATATATTATTTAATTTTAAAATTTGAAGTTTAATTATTAATAAATATTTATATTATTTTTTAAATTATTTCATATATACCAATTAAAAGATAAAAAATAGAAAAAAGCAAAAAAATAAAAATTTTACAACACTTAAAAGAAATAAAATGAATACAAAAAAAAAAATAAAAGGAAATAGTGATGCATTTTTAAGTTTAACCACGGGATTCTTACGTGGAACGACATGGGCCATCGCATGAGGTACATTATAAGTTTTTGTCGTGTGTGATCTCTGTATTCAGGAACATAAGATAGAAACCAAAATCCAAAGGTTGAGATCTTGTGTCTGAAATGAATTGTCGATAACATCGCTATCGCTGTTGATGAGATCTGATCGAATGGCTGCAGTTTCCTGAGGATCTTGTAGCTAGATGAAGTACATCCACATCTTGTTTGCTGCGATGCCACCATTCTAAACCTTATGGCCTCATGTGCTACATTCATTCAATCATTGCACATGGATTGCACGTGAAAACAGAATGCTTTTATTCTCTGCCAATGTTTTTTAATTTTTATTTTATTAGTTAAAATTCATTATTTAGTACGATATACTATTAAATTACATCTACAATAAATCTTCAATTTTTTATTCTCCATCTCACTTTTAACAATATTCCTTAACGTATTATTAATAATAATTATTAATAAATATTTAATAATATATATAAATTTTATAATTAAAAATTTTTAACAATATGATATTATATATATTATTTATTATTTTATATGTTATTTTGGTAATATTTATTACTTTAACATCATTTTATATTAAAATATTATCTTTTCTTTTTATAAAAATTTTGGCTATTCATTAATAAATATAGAGTCATAACCTTCTTAGATGATATGGGTAGGGGAGAATAACCTAAGTAATTGATTATTTTTTAATTTGGATAATAAAAAAAATCTTTTGCAATATTATTTTTTTTTTAATTTAATTATTACCTTTATGACCCACAAAAAAATTTAAATTACCAAATTTTAATGAAGGAATAGGTCGTATTATTAGGTTTTATTGATAGAAGATTATTACTAATATTTGAATATCCAATGTCTCCAGTCAAAATGAGTCTACGATCCACATTGCATTTTGAATTGTCAAAAAAATCATCAAATACTCTTAAAAAAAATAAGAACAAAATAAAATCCTACTAAGGGAAAACAAGACTCCCAATAATAAAAGAATAAGATCTCGATATTGAATAGAAAATCTCAAATATATTCCTAATAGATATAGATCTAAAAAGATAAATTCATATATGTTTGGAAGTTTAATAAAAAAAAAAACTAAAACCAAATATTAAAAAAAAATTAATTTGGGGTATTTACTAGTGAAAAATTCATCAGTGATTTCTTAAAAAAACAATTTTAAAGAGAAAAAGAAGAAAAAGATGAAGAAAGATTTAAATAAAATAGTGTTGTTAAATCTTCGATTTATTGCAAATTTTTCAGGGGTTTGTTGTAGTTTTTGCTTATCAACAAATTTTTGGAAAATAAGAAAGAGTGCACTTGTCAATTTGTCATATGAATTTGTAAATTTATATAACACTCAGTGATGAAATTACCTGAATTCATTGTATTTCTTAAGCTGAATAATATATTTTCTTTAAAAGAAAAATTAAAAGTTATGTATATACACAGGAGCTAAAGGAAACTTTCCATCTCAATATACAAAATTCCAAATGAAGTTTTAGAATATTAAATGGGCCATTACATTAATTTAAAAAAATAATTATAAAAATTATTTATTAAAAAATTTTATTTAGTAATTATCGACTATTTACTGATAAAAAAAATTTAAGAGAATTAAAATTTAAATTAATTTAACTAAAATACTGATCAATTATTGACAAAAAATTTACGGAGTACATTATTTAATATATAAAAGTGGTGCCAATAAATACTGGCAAAATTAATGATGAATAATAAAAAATATTTAGTTGATAATTATTTACTATAATATTTTCAGTTGGTAAAATTAAATAAAAAATAATAAATAAAATTTTAAAACGCTTAAGAAAATATCGACTACCCAATATAGTTAATAATTATTGATTAAATTATATTTAATAAGTAAAATTAAAACAATAACAAATAAAATTATAAAACACCAAAAAAATATATCGATTACCCGTTATAATTGTTAATTACTGATTATTTCACATTCAGTAGGTAACATCCGTTTAATATTGCTATTGTATCTTATTTTTTTAAAATATATTAATCATAAAATATTAAAAAATAATTTAAAAATAAATTTAATAAATTTTAACCATATTAAAAATACTAAAATAATAAAAACATCTCATTCAATCACAATGTCAAACGGATCGTAGAGCTAACGGCCCAACACTGTATGTATAAGTAGCCTCCAGTCGCGTAAACTTGGCTCGAGTGGGCATCTTGGGTCAAAAGTTGCCAACTCTTCTATGGTGAATTTAGTTTTGCGTTTGATTAACTGGCTATGTTGTAAAAGATTAGACAAGGATTCCATTAATGATGAAACTTCATAGCTGATGTAGATAATCATGTTCTGTGTTTGGCATAAATCACGTCCATGTAATATTAGTAGCTGAAATAATTAAAATGTTGAAAAAAAAAAAATCAATCATGGCTTTGAGTTAGGGTAAGTTAATGAACGCCAACCCTTCCTAAAATCATCTTCCCGGAATCCATCATTGATCATGCATGTTTCAAGAAAGTGAGACCTTGACACCTTGTTCAAAGGGTGAGCCATGAGCCTAATTTCAGAAAAATAAAATTTTATTAAAATGCACTTTGTAATTTTAATTAATCTATCAATTGTGAATATATATATATATATATATTAATTACCATTATAAACTCATCAGGAATAATTAATTATTGTCAAAAATATTTTTATTAATTTTAGATCAGAGATCTATCCTCTTGAAGATGGTTGGCTTGGAAGAGGAGCTTCAACCTTTTACCTTAAAAAGGCTCACCGTTCCAGACGAATGCCAGACGTGATGAAAGTAGCAGTGGGCAGAGGTGATTTTGCAGGAGCGCGCAGCTTCAAGAGTCGCCGGACTCAGCCAAGGGTTTTTAGTTTTGGGCCTCTAGGCTTTGTACTTGAGTTTTTGTAATTAGGCTGCTGATTTATCATGTTGGATTTGTCTATCAGGTTTGGGCCTCACACTATACCTTCAATTTAATGAAACTCCATTTTCAACATCTATAAAAATATATAAATGTGAAAAGGGGAAAGGAAAACATTAGCATTACCTGAAATACCCATTAAAATTTATCAATATGATAATAAAAGGCTTAATTTAATTAATTATTACAAATTAATTTATTTAAACTTTTATTTTTAAATTAATTTTAGAGTTTATATAAATTTAAAATTTTTAATCATACTTATATTTAAATTTTATTTAATTAAATTTTGTATTATAATTTTACTAAATTTAATTAACTTTTAAAATTAATAT
The DNA here is from genome assembly GCF_030052815.1 of Hevea brasiliensis. NCBI lineage: Eukaryota > Viridiplantae > Streptophyta > Magnoliopsida > Malpighiales > Euphorbiaceae > Hevea > Hevea brasiliensis. Next base: position 152,072 of record NW_026614598.1, on the reverse strand, counting down.
ATTTAAATAAAATAAAAATATCTTAAAATTATTTAATTAATAAAAATATTATTAATTAAAGAATTTTAATATTTTTAACATATTTTCCTTAATAGGTATTCTGTTTTAATTTGAATACTATATAACATATTCCATTTTTTAGTACACATTCAATATGTAAATAATTTTATAATAATTAATTAGTTATAATGGTATCTTTTGATAGAAGCATATTTACCATTTGGAGGAATGAAAAATTTTTAAAAAATCATAATTAAATTTTTTATTGTAATTCTAATAAATTTAATTTACTTTTAAAAAATAATATATTTAAAAAAAATAAAAATATCCTAAAATTATATATGTAACCCGAATATGTTGTTGTTGATGATAATTCTCTTTTCCATTTTTTTGGCTCTTTACATGACCTCAAAGTTGGCGTAGAAGACTTAGTGTCTTAATTGAAGTAAGCGTCATAGTTTTTAATAATATTTTGTATATAATGTTTAAGATGCAAGAAGTTCAATTTTATGATTGATTAATGATATTTCCTAAATAATGGGTAAATTTTATGTTGTACTATTATTTATGGTGATTCTTTAACTTGAAAATATTGCTATATTGAAATTAAATACTTTAACCTAATGATTATTTGAATATGTAAAAGATCTGTCTAGACTTATAGATCATTGATAATAAAACAACCATGGGTTATGAGTATCTTACATCTCTCTCTGGAAAATATGGATTTGAAGCTAACCCAATAAATTTATGTATTTTGCTTTTAAGTCAAAAAGTATAGAATTTTATTACTCTCACTTAAATAATTTAAAATTACTTAATTTTTTTTTATACATTTATTTATTTAGAAATATACATCATATTAGAGAAGTTATAAATAAGAGAAGAAGTGTAAGTATTTTAAGGAGATGACTTGCATTCATTTTTTTTAAGTAAGATATCTGTGTATATTTTCTAAAGATAACTCTTGTAAACAACATTGAAATTTATTTATGATGACAATCAATTAATAATAGGGATGAAATCTCATAAATTATACTATATATTTTCATATTTTATTTTTTGTGTATGCTCTATTCTTGATACAATTCAATTAGAAAAATATTATAGGATGGAAAAAAAAATAAAAATAAAAAACCTCAATATCTTAAAGCCATTGCATATTTAGACTCAAGCATTAGTAAGGCAATTATTTGGATCCAATTTCATTTTTTAAAAACTAATTTTAACGAATCCATCATTTAAGCACAAAGGACATCAATGAACGCCAGAAAACAAGAAAGAAAACTGAGGCAACACCATTGATTTTCATTTTCTTCACCTATAGCCGTAAGTCACTTCAAAATTTAATTGATTGTTTTGATTATATGTTAATTTAAATTTAATTAATGTGTTTTAAAAAATTATGTAATTTTTAATTATTATACTCAAATACTCATAACATAAAAATAAATTTTATTATCAACAAAATATTTTCTAATAAGATATAATTTTAAAGTATAAATTTTAACTCTTTCAATAAATTTATTATTTTTTAAATGTTATATTAGAATTATCATTTATTTTTAATTATTTTTTCTTATCAATTTTACTATCATTATATAATTATTATAATCATTTATTTATATTAAAAAACTATCATTTAATTTTCATTGGGTCATCCTAAAACTTAATTAACGATGAATGAGAGAATTTATAAACTAATCAAATTATTTTTGTATTTTTTAATTTATAATAAATAATAATAATTAATCATTTTATCATAAATATCCTAATTCATAAATAATTTTATTAATAATAAATAATATTATGTAATTTAAAGAATTAGTGTTAGATTTTTTTTTGGAATTTTTAGCATGGTTAGTTTTTTTTTTTTTTTTACCATTTTAACTTAATTTTAAAATTTTTTTAAGCCATGGTCAAAATTAATTTAATTCAACTAGTATATTCTAGTCCAATCAATTGACATATTATATTATCTTTCATTAAATATTTAAAATCTAACTAATTTTTCAAAAATTAAAGAATCAAGTATATTAACAAAAAGTTAAAAAAATAATTTTTTTATTATCAGGATTGATTTAAATTGTTTAAAAATTGTAAATAATAAAAAAAATTGGAAGTAGAAAATAGTATATATATCTAATATAAATATTTCGAATTCTATTTAGATAAAATAAAAGATGTTATTAGTAAATAAGAATACATCTTATTTACTTAAATATATATAACATAATATAAGAAAAATGTATTTTTAAATATTTGCATAGTTTCAATTTATATCCTTATTTTAATTTTCTTGATTTTAAGGTTTATTAATTAATTAATATAAAAATTTATTTAAAATTTTGTATAAAAAAAATTAATTCACTAATAATTATTTAACGAATATAAATAATGCACAATAACACTCGTTGGCTGTGTTCCTTCAGGCTGACCTGTGAAACACAAGTTTCGGAATTCCTTCTGGTCCCATGTCTATTTACTTTTTGATAGATGAATAATTGTTCATACACATAATATTATGCAGCCTTACTTTTTTTTTTTTTTTTAACTGAAAATTATCAAATTGCATCAAGAAGAAAACGAAGCATCCCAATGATGAAAGAACGAGGATCTCTCTTTCCAGAATCCAGATGAGTACAGAAAAATTAGACATAAAAAATAATGTAATTCAATTATGATACTATTGATTTTCCAGGTTTCTGCAAACTACAGTTTAATTTTGTATTGCCATAATTTGAATTCAAGAATCTTGAGATTTGCGACCAATCCTTTCTTTAGTTAACTAGTTAGAAGTCATGGTCATTTGCTACAATGAACAATAGGCTATATATAATCATATAGGCAAGCCAAGAATAAAGTATGAAGTGAATCTAAGTTTTGAGCAAAAATCTCTCAAGAGTGCTTCTTCCGTGATATTCATTTTGGCTTCCAAGTAGAGTAATAATTATGCTGACACAGGACTACAAAAACTTTCTACAATATTAACTGAAGCAATTGCTCTAACAAAAATTCCTGTCGACAAGAAGCATATTGATATTGATTATGAATACATTAGCAATTTGCAGAAGGTAAACAACTTATGATTACACTTTGCTCAAAATAAATTTTTTATTCAAATACTTACTAAGTAAAATAAAATTTTCAATATTTACAAGGATTGAGAGAGACTTCCTCTTACTCGAGCTTATAAGTTTGCAACATCTGTTTTTAACTTCTGAGTTCTGACAATTCAAGAATGCCTCTTACGCGTGCATGCGAACTCCGACATATAATCATTCAGTAAGAGTGACTTCATGAAGACAGAATTCTCAGTTTAAACATGTTTATTAACAGGTTGAATTCCATAAATACAGGAACCAAACGTTGAAAAAAAAAAAAGGAGAAAACTTTACAATGAATCGGTAATAAAAAGTCGCTGGATTCCCTAATCAAAATCATCAACTTTAAGCCAATCATTGGACTCACCATCAGAATCCTTTTCACGGGAAATAGACTGCCTTGCTTTTTGCGGACCACCCCCAGCACCAGAACTTTCATTCAGCTGGACCCAATCAGTGGGTGAAGGAGCCCTGATAATGTCCTGTGCTTGCCTAGAACCGGATAGTCTACTTGATAGACCATTATCATCATCCTCCAAATCACTGAAGGACACATCCTCTTCAATTTCATGTTCCAGCCTTTTCTGTCTATCCAGGATTGTGCCAGTATCAATCTGTGTCTCTTTCAACCATTGATCCGCATTCTCGTAATTGTCAATTTCTAACCTTCCAGTTGCATTTGCAATGTCAGTGACCTCCTTTTCCCTAGATGAGATATTCTCTTCTTCTCTCTCGCGGACTGAGATGCCCTCTTGTGATGTATTATGTGTAGCAGAATTCTCAGAGCTCTCCACCTTCACATTTCTCTTGTTCTGTAGCTGCCGCAGAAGTACGCTTCTTGTTTCAACTATCTGCAAGCCAGCGTTGTAATCAAAAGACTTTAGTCCACATTAATCAGATAGTAGTAGCACTGCACAAAGGAACCAAGTGGAATACAAATTTCTCATGTGACATCTAAATGAATCTCAAGTTCCATAATACATAATCAAATGAAGAATCCAATCAACATTCCACTGATTGACAGTAACAGATATTCAGATTTTAGAACTTCCAAATCTTTCAAACCTGTTTGTAAAAATGAAAAGGGAATGCCTAAAAAACCAGCATTTCACCGCAATTAAGTATAACGGTCAGACTAGCTTACCTAGATTCTTTCAACAAATTATTATTGCGAAGTTGGAGTCGGAGACAAAGTAAATTACCAATTTCCAATTTTTGAGGAAACACAGAGCAAACAGTAAACATCAATTCCATCATGAAGAATGGAGAATACCAAAAGAAAGACCCTCAAAAGAAAGTAAACTTCTATAATTTAAATATGGAAACCTAGCCTTTCACTTTCCCAGGGCTGAGTTAAGATGTAACCAAGCCATGATACCCAATTGACCAAACCACCAAAATGTTTGTGCTCAGAATTCTCCTACCTAACCTTCCCCTGATCTCCCCTCTTCTTTTTCTCTCTTTCTTTTTATTCTTTGCTTTTTTTTTTTTTAATTTCTTTTAACATCCAGTCTGAACCATAAGATCTTCAGTTACGACTTATGATACCCAATGCTGAGATTGAAACTAGTCCCATTACAATAGAACTGGATTTCAAGCTCTAATTATCACTGTAAGTTAGTAAGTGCCACAAAGAAGACTAATCAACGCACAGACAGGAAAATATCCGACTGAAGGAAATAAAGCCGTATTGCACCCAAAAGGGTGATAACTGATTAAGCATATCCTGATCTAACCTTCAATCATCAGTCCAGGCCTCAAGGAGATCAACATCATAATGCTTGAATTTGATAGCTCAGACATCCAAATATGTGATCATACAAACACATAACAGTCAGAAACCATTTAACCTCCATATAAGTTGCTCTTGGCTGACTGCAGCTAAGACTGCATGTAACTAATATAGTATTTCTTGATGCTTGGTAGAACATAACACATGTAGCAAGTTTAAAAACAAATGAATAATAAAATGTAAAATCATCGGGTTGTAATAATAATTCACGTAGGATATTATCATATTCTACAATTCAATTATAACAAGCATCCATAATTGTCTCATTCATATTATGGCCAGAGAAGCTTCATAAGACGCTGTTATTTTTACTCAGATAAAATGATAATTGATCAAATTCATGTGATAAAGTGTGAGGCCAAAAGCAGATTGTTTGCAGGCCTTTACTATACACACACAACAATTTTAGAGGAACAAGAAGAACGCAATGAATGCATTAAAGTAAACAGTAAATAAATAAAGAGAGGAAAAAAATATGAAAATAAAACTCTTGCCTGGGGAGTTGATAGAATCTCAAAGTCATGTTCATTCAGTCTTGGCAGTAACAATATAAAATATATCATCCAAAATTGTTCATCCTCCATATAACTATGAATGTTAGCTCTAAGAGCTGTAAGACCAGGAACCATTTGCTCAACAGTTGAAGCATGTTCTCTCTGAGCATCAGACATTTTAAAATCTGCAATACAACAGACCAAGATTCAATGTCATTCAACTCTTCTACCTTTTTTTTTTTTTTTTACAATGATCAAAGGTATCAGTATCCATGTATCTCTTCCAATTAGAAAAGAAAAAAGATAAACTATGTAATTTGGCCAGATAACTTACATCCACATACACAAAACCCACAAAACCTCAATGGCTACATTTAATTCATTCTCTTTTTCGTTTTACAGAAGGCATAAATGCCCATATATATAGCCATAGAAACAATGTATATATGGTATCCAACTGAAACAATGTATATATGGTATCCTACTAACTCAATCACAATAATACACAACATACACAAAAGGCCAATATGGGATAAATAACCAAAAATCAATACATACTATTAATAGATTTTTCAGATGTCCTTCCAAATATAGTAGATGAACCAGCAGCACTGGCAAACATACAGGAAAGCTCCATATCTTCTCAACCATTCCCCCTTCTCCCCCCACCAACCCCCCAAAAAAAAGTCTTATTGTACTACTTATTATACTATGTGACTGCAATACACTACCCACACGCATTAATGAATTCTTTTATTGCCAAACCTGGAGAATTGTTAAGTTCAAATTTCAAGGAGCAATAAGTTTAAATGATTCTATAAACATGTAGGTGAATTAAATTAAAAAAAAAAAATTACCATTTTCTAGTGACAATGGAAAATCAGTCCAGCATTCAGGTCTCATAGAAATCTCCTGAACAAAACCAATAACGTCCTCTGTAATCCCCGGCACATAATCATCTTCATCTTTTTCCTCATTATTATCACTTTGGAATTGCAAAAAGCTGGAGGTAAATTTGGAGATCTCGCTAACAGCTTTATTGCTGGAGAGTAAAGACAGACCACTCCTTAAGCTACCTCCTATTTCAGCAAGATCATTTCGGATCCCAAGGAGAGCTTGCGACTGTGACGATAGAGAAGAAGAATCATCCGATGGCAGTGACTTATCTAGAGAAGAGGACGACGGCGGTGACGGAGGCGGAGCCAGAAAGTTGGCGACGCCACGCAATTGGCGGCCAACGGACTCCCCGATGACGGAAAAGTCCTGTTTAACTCCTCCGCCACGAATCGTGGGGCTATCATGTGGGTGTGAAGATGATGGAGAAGAAGATGAAGAATCTGGATCGTCGGATTGGAGAGACTTGAAGAACCAATACATATTTTAGGTGGAATTGAATTAGGGATTTGTGAGAGAGGACATCAGAGAGAGATTGATTGCGCGGTGCCCTTCCTGTTTTGGATTTTTAGGTAGCTTTTGGGTTTCTTACTTTGCTTTGATATTTTCTTTTTAATTCTCTTTCAACAATCATTGTTTTCTCTTCTTCTTTTCTTTTTTTTTTTTTTTTTTTTTAATAATTTATTTAATATTTATCTTGCCAATGTGGCTTGATCCTGCCACGTCATCAGCCATGTAATTTGCGATTTTGCTGCTAAATAATCTACCAAATAATTCAATTCATTTAATAAATAAAAATTTTACTCACTTAAAAATTATTTTTTGAATTGTATTTTTATCAATAATTATATATTAATAATGTAAAGAAAATAATACTAATTTTGGAACAATAATAATTTTTATTTAAGAGAAATAGAAAATAAGATAGAATTTATAGTTTAGATCTTAATGTCGTAGATTTTTCACACTAAATTATTAATTAATAAATAATTAGCTATATAAATAAATATAAAGATTTTAATTTATTAATAAAATATATTTATATAATTAAAATAGTTCATATATAAATACACCCCCAAAAAAAATTATATATATATTTTTTATTTTAAATTCAATGACAAGCTTTTCAAACATAAAAAATAAGTACTATGTATAATATTAATTTTATTGAATATATAAGTGAATATTATTATATATTTTCTGAAATAAATATAATAAAATAATTATATATGTTCTGAAAATAAATAAAATATTTGGGTATCGTTGAGATTTAGGATTAGTTGTATGGTTGAGAATTATTATTAACGTGGTGATTGTAATATCTGTATTAGTAATTTTTTTAATTTTAAAATTATTTTTAAATAAATAAAAATATTATTTTATTAAATTAAATAAAATTTTTATTTTGATTAATTTCCCTTCATATATATATATATATTAAAATTACATACCACTTCGGTTATATTATATACACTTATTTTATATTTAAATTATCCAATTTCTTTTATTTGATATTAAATTTAATATGAAATAGTGATAAATATGAGAATTAAAAATATAAATAGAGAAAATATTTTTAAAAAATTAAGGTAAAATAATTAAATATATTATTTATTTATTAAATATTTTTTATCCATTAAAAAAATTATTAAATTATTGTAAATATGAAAAATAATTAAATAAATTAATAAAATTAAAAGAATTGATTAAAACTGATAATAGTGAAAAGATTTGAATTATTCTTATCAATTAATAAATTTAATTATTTCAATTAAATTTATTATTAAAATTAAAAATAATATAAAAGATATAAGATGAAACTGATAAAATCTTTAGATTTGACTAAATCTGAAAATAAAAATTGAAGAATTTAAATTAATTTTTTTATCATTTAAACTTTATAATAATAATAATAATAATAATAATAATAATAATATTATTATTATTATTATTGATCTAGTAAATTTATTTTTATGTATTAATCAAAATTAATAATTTTAAAATATAATATTATTATATTACGAAATATTTTACTTTTTTTAATTTTGTACCTTTTTCACAGTGATAATATAGAACTTAAAAATATAAATTTTGAAATAATAAAATAATGGATATTTTAAGAATTAATCCTTATTTACTTATTATAGATTACAAAGACAATTTTTTATAAATAAAAAGAAAAAAAAAATGAATAGCACCCGAACCATGCATTAAAGCAAATTTAAAAAATAAAAAATAAAATTTCTTTTTATCTCAATTGTGCAAATTAATATTGAGTAAATTCTTCTTAAAATGAGGCAATTAATAAATTGTTTTTTTAAGTAACTTGTGATTGAAAAAAGGGATTAAATTAATTTATTTGGGTAAATGCGATGACGTATCAACATCGCTGCTCTTTTCATCCAATTCGCTGTTCAGTCCTCCAGGACAAGCCATTCTCTCCACAGCTTATTTCTTCAAAAATAAATTAAAAAAAAAAGAAAAAAAAAAGTTTTACATATTGTTAGAAAGTAAAATTTTACAGTGTATAATATAAAAATAATTGGGTAAAGTCAAAATTAACTACTAAGTGATGCAGAAGAGAAATCTATAATAATTAAAATATTAATATAATTCTTATATAATAAAAATTTTTAAACTTTATTAATTTTATAATAATTAAAATTTCTAAATATTATGTTTGCATCGAACTGATTTGATCTTATAAATTTGAATTTGAACGAAAAATATTGTTTAAATATTCTAGGTTTGAATTTAGTTCAAATTTCATATATTCATAATACAAATTTAGATTTAAAATAACTATTTTTAGAATATCAGGTATTTAAATGAAAATTTATTTTACTAGTCAAATAAAAGATATTCACATTTATGAATTTGAAATTCTAAATTTTAAATCAAATTTAAATTTTAAATTCAAAAACAGCCAAATAGAATTCTCCTCATATAGCATCACTTATAGTTATTCTTTTATAACCCTTATACTTTGAAAAATCAAACTCCTTAATTCCTCCATTAAATTTCTATCAAGGAAAATATTAGTTAACTTGTTTAAGCCTTAATCAAAGGAATTAAATAGGATGAATGGTTAAAATTTTATAGACTATGCAGTATAAGTATTTAAGGCTAAAGCAAGGATATAATAATTAGATTTTTAAAAAATAGCAATTAAATAGTTAATTTTCACAAACTAAAAAGACTTAATGATAATTTAGCCTTAATAATTTCTTTCTGGTGGCTAAATGCCTTCATCCACGTAATAATGTGATTAGAAAACAAAGAGATTCCGAGAGCCACAAATCAAACCTGTTGTCTCTTCATTACATTACATTAATGTGGTAATAATCACAAAGATTACAAATCATTTCTATCATCTATGAGTAAAATTTAACAGCGAAAAGAATAACAAGATATAATTCCTGCTTATGTTTAATCAACAACAAAGCAGGTTGATGAAACTTAAGTAGTTTGAAAAGCAAAGCATTATTACTAACCTTCATCAATGTAAATAATCACTAATTCAAAGCTTGCCTCCCGCTCATTATTGAAGAAGAAGAATCTCATTCTAACTGACTACTGAACACATACACAAACATATTGTACACAACTGTCGACTCTTCCCCAATCTCAAAATCTAAAAGTTGATCAATTCGCACATCTTTCTTCCTCATGTTTCCAGATAAAGAATGTGTCTGGCTTGCAAAGCTTCTATCTAAAGCCTGAATATGGATTATAGGCTTGAACAGGTGGCACACCTGAGCCATATGGATGGACACTAGCTCCGTAAGGATTGCCGAAGGGATTTGAAGGCGGCTGTTGTGGGCCCATCATCATCATCATCTGCTGCCGCTGCTGCAACATGAAAGCCTGCTGTTGATTGGTCATTGCAGCCATCTGCACTGAATGTGGTGCAGCTACTGCATTGGAGGCAAAGAAAGGATCATGTGCAGTTGTTTGCATCATGGGATTAACCATTGGGGCTGGCTCCCAAGGATTGTAGCTCACAGGCTGATTGTTTCGTCTAATTGCATCATCGTATAAGCTGTCTAATGTGAGTTTATCTAGCCCTCCCGCCTTGTTAATGGAAATGAATGAGTCGGGTTAGTCAACATAACCACAACAACACAACCACATCTTTTGTGCATATGAGCATTTATTTAAAATAGTCAACATCCAACTGATACTGTTCTACTAAGATATTAAGAAATAGGATAACTAATAGCAGCAGTACCAGTTTGCTAGCAGTTGCAGCACTATCATTCGAACTTGGAGCTGTAACAAGTGCCAGTTCCCATCCTGTGGTACCATTTGCATGACTTGGGATGGTTGTACTTGTTTGGTCAGCTGCAATAGCAGAACCACACAAAAACATTAGAACTTTTTCCACCTGTAAACAAACTATTAATATAGTTTGTCCAATCAAATCTTATTACATGCTCTTAGTTTATTTTTGTTTCTTGATGTTTTGAAGATTTGTTCCTCCTAACATTAACTTTCAAAATATTACTCATAACAAAAATTACATTTGCTGCTTTTATCTCGTTGAATTCCAAAACTAAGGTGAAATATTGAATTTTAGGTCATACTTCAGCATGTAAATTAAGACGGACAGCTAGAAAAACTTACAAACTGGAACAATAGCTAGAGCCAGGGCATTCTTCTCATCCAGTTCTGAAGCAGCTGGAACAGGATCATCCAAGGCCTAGCAGTCAAAAAGAGAGGAAAGAGCAGCATGTAAGGAAACTACAAAATGTTCAGGATGCTCTCACAAGAGGAATACACTCTCCAAGGAAACAGTTCATAAACTTACCAACAAATCAGGTTGTTCAACAACTGGCTCTTCAACTTTTACTGGTTCAGGTGGAGGTGGCGATGGTGGACGTTCCTCCTTCACCTCTGGTTCCTTTTTGTACTCTATAGCTAAGATTTCTTTTGGGGCAGCAATTTTATTATCAGAAACCTGCTCGAGTAATGATTATATTGTCAAGGAATGATTATTGTGAGATCTGGGCAGAACTGCTAACAAATATGGGCAGGTGGACATCTACTAGGAAATAAGAGCTTCACAAATTATTACAAGGCATGGCACATATGCACAACATCACATGACATTAACAACACTTCTACCAATCTCTGATTCATGAAAGTTAGAAAGTGAAGTCAATAACATCACATTACTGACAATGCTCGAATGCCTTGTGCAATATGAACAAACAAAAACGGTATCTTAATCTTTTAAGATATCCTACCATAGACAAGGCTTTTTCTGTATATGACCACAAGCTATTTTGATCAGTTTATATAGTATCCAATGATCAATGATATCTGATGTTATTTTGCTGCTCTGATCTTCCCATCAACAAAAACCCATTAAACATAGTTTCTCTGTACCTGATCTTTGCGAACCGTGGACATCCGTGGAGCTTCTCGCACATACTCTTCCATGGTTTGTAGGAATGATGCAGGAGGCTTTATTAGCAACAATAAAATTAATTAAGAAGTTTTTTGTAGAATAACAAAGAAGCATTAATCCAGAAGACACCAAGAGCGAGAATATGAACCTGCTCAATCTTAATAAATCTTTCTCCACGCCCAATATCCATACTTTTACATATCTCATAAAATTCTGAAAGTCTCTCTGCCTGAATGCATAGATAGTTCAAAAGCATGCCCATCAAAATAGTTTTTTTTTTCCTCACCAACAATAACATATGATCTAACTGTCATTGGCTTGTTGCACAGAATCCCAAAAAATTACCTGCTGACAAGCTCTCCAATATATATCCAAAGCCCTCAAGGAATCATGCCGTTGCATCTCAAAGAACTGCCATCAGTAATATTACAGTAAGTAGATGATTTTCTGAATGGTCCTAGATTCTGCTCTTAAAAACCAAGTTCATTGGTTAGTGATTACCTTGTCAACCAAATTGGCAGTACCATCGCTTATAGCTTGATAGATTTTAACACTTTCAGAAGCAACCTATTGTTGACAGATAATGAGAGGACAAATTATATAACAATTGAATGACATCCCCACATCAATCCAACTAGCACAAAGGACAAGCAAGATTTACAAATTCCACTTACCAATGAAAGTGCTAACTGAATGACAAAGTTATTAACTGCTGCCCCTTGTGGCTGCACCAAAGATATGAGAATTCCTCATTTCAGTTAAAAAAAAAAAAAAACTGATGGAAAACTGAAGATTAAATTTAGGCCTTGTGAGGCTCACTATTTGCATTTAACAATGAGATGCCATTCTATTGCATAAATCCACCAAAATGATTTGTACATATTCAATAATTACCTGACAACCAAGAACACGGAAAAGAAGTTGTTGCAAAGCAGGCAGCTGCTCCAGCAACTCAGCAGTATCCAGATCTTTAGTCCTCTGCATCAAAGTTTTATCAATATATATCCAGAAACAGTTTGTATTCACCAAAAATTTAATGCTAGCAAGCAAACAAATATGTTATCTGAGGATGACAGGAACTGAAATAAAGTTGCAAGAATTACATCTCGACTCAGTAAACCAAAATTTCCCGACTTACAAATGTGCACTTTTGTATGTAAATAAGTAAATGTGATAATATTCAAAAAGGAAAGAAAAAAATTATTGAAATATGCAACTGTAGCAAATGTGAGGTTACAGGCTTGTCTTCCGAACAAATTTTTAATGGTATATGATGCTATGATATAAAACTAAACCCAGCACATGCCAGAGACAGATATTGTAGTGGCTGCTTTAAAAACAAGGCAATTTATTTCACAAAAATGAGTCCAAGTAACAATCTAACTAAAAGCAAATTTTAAACAAATTCATGCATAGAGTTCACTTCAAATTGACTTCCATCCAGCATGGGGTCCTCTCTTTTTTCCTAGATCATAAACTAATATCCAGGAGATTGAAAATCCATATAGCTCATATCAAATCATCAAATTATGATATGGAAACGCAATTAATTCTCCCTGAAAAAAAAAATAAATTGAAAACAATGATAATAGAGGTGCCAGTGAAAATAAATTAAAGTTCTTACAGGTCGATCCGTCTCAACATCATACTTCAGAACACGGAAGCATTCCAGCCTTTCCTCCAAAAATAAGGCATAGGTGCGAACCCAGGCAGAATAATCCCATGCTGCCCAGGATGCAACACTAGATGTTAAACAATCATTTAACAAAATAATCCATTCAAAAAGAACAGAAAAAATTGTAAAAGAAAAAAGATACCATTTGGACTGGAATCATCTTTGAAATGAGACATGCTAAGCATATGACTCCTGCTTCGTCCATAATTAATGAGTTCCTCATGAAATGTGGGGTCCACTTCTCTTAAAGCACGGTGAATAACAATCAAAGTTTTCAATGCAACCTAAGAACCAACCAACAGTCAGGCACACATATTATAGTGAAATGCACAGAGATACATTGACAATGTGCACACATGACAAGATTATACGAACATGAGACCCATTGAAGCATCAATCTCTAAGAATAACAAATAATGAGCAACCAAACCAATGATACACAGGTTTTGATTAATTAACCACATGACTTAAAAATAAAAGAAAATAAACCACTGCTGACATGATCTAAAGTGTTCAAAGCTTCACAACTATTGATATGGACTAATATGCGCCTCACAAGATGATGATAAGTGGCACCGCTAGCTCCCCTGCAGGACATTGATGTTTGACTTGAGAGTTCTACAACAAAGGATGGGAAGGACTCGAGTTGATTTGGTCCCCTACTCCAACTCTCTAGACTTGGATCGGTATTCCTGACTTGGATTCTTGCATCCTTAAAGGACATTGGCCAATCATGACAGACCAAACATCAAGCTCATCAAAACCTACCTCATGTCAGTTCTTAAAAGGTGATCAACCACAAAGAGCAACTCACACTAAGGTAGGAGATTGGCAGCATGTTGACCACTGATTTAACATAAAACATTCTGCAAATAAATGAAACATGCACCAAAGTATGCAAGAAGATATCTCAAACATGGAGTCTAACACAAGTCACTCGGACACTCCAGAGGCACCTAGCAAACCATATCATGCTAACCACTCGACATCTCCATGATTACACCTACTCCTAGCTAGAGAGTGCCACCTGTCTCAATCACCATACTTCTAAGCATATATAAATTCTTCTCCGAGCAGTCTAACAAGGTACAGAAAGTCCTAAAGTAAGAATAACATTCTCATTTACATTAAGCCTAATACAAAATCAAGAGCTCTTACTCAGTCAATTACTAACTTAACTATCGGAGGCTCCACATCAAAGGCCCCTCAAGCGGTCATCTTATAAGAGTTCAAACATCCCTACACCATCAGAGGTCCTTTGCTTCAATCCATCCACAAAGACAACTACTACATGCCACTCTTGAAGGAACATGCCCATTTTTCTATCCCACTTATTTTATGTTTATTTCTAATTTTATATTAAGTTTCTATTATTTTATATTTATTTACTAACATAATCATCAAAGGTCCTGTGACAGGGAGGACCACGCACCGCTTCCTTCTAGCTTGTAGGGTCACACATGGCGAGATCCTAATCGTGATTTTTTGACCCATAACAACTATAATCCTCTATTAAAAATTTAAAATGCTCTGTTTTAGAGCAAGATGGACATGATGACATATGGAAGAAATATCAATCAATTTCATGTACAAATATGATATAACATATCACCAAATTCTTCATTTGTTTGATCATTTGAAAAAGGAAAAACTATTTCCATTCATTCCTAGCAAGGAGAATATAAAATTTCATACAAAATTTGATGGGTATTTTGGCTTGTTTACATCAATCTCTCTAGCCAGGTATGCAATAAAGTCACTCAAATTATTACCCAGAGGCTCCTTTAGAATTCTAATTTCCCATGATTGTCCAGGTCAAGTTTAAGGATAAGAGAAAGTCAAACCACTTGCCAGCATTTATCCATTCACTATACCTGATGTTATTCCAGCATACAGAGCAATTCTGATAAATAGTAGAGTACTTTGAACATGAAAAGAGCACTAATACAGATTCATGGGAGCCTAATTTCCAAGACAAGAATGAGAAAGCAGCAACATAGCTTTCATTTGCTTTTCGTGATTCTATAAATAGCTATTCCATCACAGAATATTATCAATGTGATGCACATACCGCCCAGTTATGTGTTTTTGATAACCTTCTAGCAAGAGCATGAATGCAATAAGCAACATCAGCTCGAGGCCTAGTAGCTGAAACAGCGGCAAAAACAGCTGCAAAAGGAAATATAAAACAAACACGTAAGCTCCCCCATTCATCAATTGTTTAATATACAGTGCACCAAACTTATTACAGGCTCAGTAAATGTGCAGGTTTTATCTTTGATAGGAGCAATCGAGGGGAAGAGAGCATCCACCTCTAATGTGTTTTTCCTTTGCAGGTCGCTCAACATGATTTGTGGCCTTAACTATGGCAATGTCCAATTCCTGAAAAATTAAAAACCAACCAAAATGATGAAAAACATAAAATCAAACTTGTACTGACCTTAGGCACAAGTACATAATCACTCATAACTAAGCCTACCTTGTAATCACTATTTACTTTGGCCAATGAAACAGTGGTTGTGTCCTTAAGGGCCCCAAGTGCTTTCCTTAAGCTTTTCTGCGTACCACCTCCTGACATTCTCTCTCCCTCCCAATCACAAAATTCTGCAAACAACCACCAAATAATCTACATCAGTTTTAAAAAAATCTTCCAGTCCCCCAAAACACAATTCACTCTTCACAACAAAACACCATGGTTTAGACCCTTTGACTTTAAGCTTACCATTGGGTTTTTGCATAACATGAATTTAGATCCAATGGCATAGCCATTCATCAACGAACTCATTAACATCAACACTTAGAAAAACAAACCCCAAATTATCAAGAGATTAAGAGGGTTGATTAATTTCTTTCTATTTTTTTAAAAAATAAAGATCAAGTCATTATATGAGCTCTGAGCTTGACCAATTTCCAGCAAAGTGAAATGAAATAAAGCAGAGAAGAAGCACACAAAATCATCCTATCGAAAAAAACATAAAAACCACGAAATTAAATATCAAAACAAACAACATTAACAAGCACGTAAAAAATTCCATAACTAAGCCACACCAAAATTCCATCTAACATATAGAAAACCTTTCACAAATCACCAAAAGATCTAACCAAAACGACCCACACATAAAAAAAAAATTAAAAACAGAAAAAAGAACGAGAAGAAGAACCTAAGCAATTGAAGGATTGCATTAAGAAACACACCAGCACACTCATATAAACAAAGATAGAGATCAGAGAGCTGATATTACCGGAGGGTGGATTGAAGAGAGAGAGAAGAAGAAGAAGAAGAAGAAGATGATGATGATGATGAAGATGATGAAGAGGAGGTGACCGGTGGAAGTGAAGGAGAAAAGTCGACCAAATGAGTTGAGAGAGTCCGGTTCGGTTGGGTCGTCGGCGTCGTAGGCAATTATATTCTTTTCTTTATTGTTTTTTATTTAAATAATATAAACATTTTTTTGGTTTCTTAATTTTGTGTCAGAATACGGCTCTGTAAGAAGCGGTACTGCCTCCCCTAAGTGGCGATGGGCGAAAATGATGGAATTTTGCTTCTCTACATTCTCTCCTATTTTACACTTGTACTCCTCCTGTCTTCTTCTTTTGCCACGTCATTTTTCTGTTTTCTTCAAAAAGTGTAAATTTTAAATAATTTAACTTTTCTTAAATTTTAATTTTAAAAAAAATCTTTTCATAAAATTTATACTTAATTATACGGGGAAATATCAATTAAAAATTGTTACGTTCTTTTTCTATTTGAAGATTATTATGCTTTTATATATTTTTATTTTAATATTTTAAAAACATTTTTTAAAATATAATTTTTAAAATTTAAATTATTATTTTTTACATTTTAAGGTAAATGTTTAATTTTTTATATAATTAATTTATTGAAATGTATATAAAATTAATTTAAATATATAAAATTAGTGTGTAAATTTATAATTAAATATTTGATATAATGATTATTAAATTTTAATCAAATTTAATATGATATAAAAATTAAAAAAAAAAAGTAAAAATTTGAAATAACAATGGCATGTTAACGAGTTAAAAGTAAATTTGTAACGGTATAAAGAGTGATTGATGGAGATAGAGAAAAGAAAATTTTTTTTGAATTGTAAAAAAAAAAAAAAATATCTCGAATAAGGTCTGCTTTTAAACGATTTTATAAGTATATGATTAATCTCTCATGGAAGAGATCTATTATTAAATCTTAATGAATCTCTAAAAATTAATAAAAATAAATTATTTATCATCGATTCATTCATTTATTATAAATAGAGATAATTTTTAATTTTTAATATCCATACAAAAAGTTAAACTGGGATCAAACACCTTCAAGAATTACTACTGAGCCACCACGCTTTTTGGTGGGATTGGAAATGTTAAGGCTGCTCGACGTCGATGTTTGTATGAAATCTAGAGCAACAATAGAAAGGGCTAGTCGTTTAGAAACCGGAGAGACCGGCACTGCCAGCTAACGGTGAAAGACGCCAATTTTGAATATCTTTTATTGCATTATACCCCTGGTTTTCTACAATATTACCAAAGCAACCTGAAGTTTTCATTTTTTTTTTCCTAAAGAAATCAATTGGACCCACTTTAATGATTGTCATCATCCACGTACAGCTATCATGATTTGAAGGTCCTAGTCTGTGCTTAAATTCGAGTCGAAATTGCCGGTTTAATCAGTCTAAAACTCTAAATATGAACTCAATACGAATTTTAAGAAAAAAAAAAAAGTTTTAAACCGGATTGGTTTTGATTCAGAATTGCTGGTTTAAACTGTCCAGTTCAACCTTAGTCCAAGAAGGAGAGCTCATAATTGATCGTAAACTCTGATTTCTAGTTAATTTAAGGTTCGAAACTGTTCACCGATCAATTGACAAGTTTATATGGACCAGTTTCGGTACAACTCACGGCCGAACTGGCTTTGGGGGTAATTATTTTTTATTATTTACAAATGAAAATATTTTCTATATTTTTAATTATTTTTAATGAAAAATAAAAATTAATTTAAAAAGATAAAGAATTATTTTTCATAAATAAACAAGTCTTTCTTTTTAATTTTGCATTTGAAAATTTTGTACACATGAATATGAATTTCTATTTTTTATTTTTTAAATTTATTTTCAAAAAATTAGTTAAATTTTTTAGAAGTAAACAGACACTTAGTAATTTTATTGAAAATATAGAGAAAGAGAATATGGAATCTAGTTAATTTTGCACAAAGAGAGAATGAAAATGGATTTTTATTTTTATTATTTTTTTTAACATTTCTAATTATTTTTAATATTTTTATTAATTTTAATAAAATAGGATATGATGTGAAGAGAAATAAAAATTGAAGGGTTTAATTATAATTTATCAAGAAATAATAACAAAAATTTGTAAAATTAAGGGGCTTGAAAATAGATTTAGCCATAAATACAATAATAATATGAATATTTTTTTTTCATTAACTTTATTAGTCTGTTTTAATATTCAAAACTTATAACGATTATTATTTTATTTTAATAATTTTATATTAAAGATGATAAATATTATTATTTATAAATAAAAAGATTTAAATTTAAAATTTTTATATTCGTTGCATTTTTAAAACAGTAAAAAATTTAAATATTTAATTTCCTTTACTTTATAAAATATACGATTAATTATTTAATTTTTTTTTATTATACATTAAACACTTTACTAATAAATTAATAGAAAACGGAGGAGTAATTTACCTTATGATAAAATTGCATAATTTATTAATTATTATTTGATTTATTGAATTTTTATTAAATTAAAAAAATAGCGGATAACATAAGTTAGTAATATAGCTTAGATCAAGAGGCAACGGTGTGACATGGTCACATCATAGTAGGTGCCACGTGGAAGACAGCTTCACCTTCCAGATGTGATTCTAAATTAGCCCACATGTGTGCCAGCAATACACCAAAACTACTAACTAAAAGACGATCATACCCTTGACATAAAATAAAGAGGAATAAAAGAAAACAGACAGCTGCCATGTTATTTGTTCAATGATAATTTTTGCAATTTCATACTACATTTATGTGGGTCCCACAGTAAGAGGCAAAGTGGGCTGATATGCGCCACCCACTTCCAAACTGGGGATCACGTGGCGTCGCCGGTACTGTGATTCACGGAATGATAACTCAAGTTGGAGTGCTGATTGTGGGCTCCACTGATGTTCTTACATTACCGTTGGATCACTTTTTGGACGTACAAGATTTGTTTCCGTTGTCTTCAGTGCAAAATTGGCAGCATTATTACACTGGATAGAACTTTGTTTTTTTTCTTAAAAAAAATTATTTAGTGCTAATTGTTTAACTACTTTTTTTCAAAAAATATTAATTAATTTTAATATTTTTATTAACCTCTAATCTCTTAAATCATTTTGAGAATTAGTTTGAATATCATTGAGTTCTTGTACAGTTTTAAATTACAGGTGAAAATATTCTTACCTTTTTCATTATAAAATAAAAGGAGTATAAATTTTAAGAGTTATAGATTATTTTATTACGGTGAATCAATTTATTTAACAATAATTTCTTTCCCACTCGAAGTATCAAATCTATCATTTCTTCGAGATTTATCACGAAAGAATATATACAGACTTTTTGTCTAAATTTATGTGTCCTGTGCTTTACTACAGCAGAGCAGTATATTACTCTTGAGATTCGGCCCCTTTTACCAAAGATACTCGCTTGCATTTTGAAGTTATTTGGATAATCTTGAGTCTTGTTAGCCATGGCTTGGCTTTCTCTTATGAATACTTAATTTCTTTATTATAAAACATGTTATCATCGGAATCTGCATCATATCGACTAATAATTAATTTTATAAAATAAAAAAAAAAAATATATATAATTTTTTTTGGAATAAGAAGAGAGCAAAAGTAAATAGCAAAAATATATATTACTTGAATATGGTGTCTATGAATAATAAAAAATTATAAAATAATGAGTCAAATAGCTACAGCTATATAAGACGTAGAATAATTAAACCGCCCAAATGAAACCACAAATTTCTATTACCTACCCCATAGAGAGATGAAAATCATTGCTGATGTCACCGAGTTGGACGATTACAGCCTAAAAACATACAGTGGAATAACTGATGGTTGAATCTTCTTCTTGACTTGTCTGTTTGTTCAATTTTGAAGCAAGAGATACCTGTCACGCCAACCTCTGTCGTTTACCGCATAAAAAATGTTAATCAATAAATAAATACAGAAAATAAATAAAACAACAATAGTAAATAAAACATGTTAAAATTTTATAATTCACTATAAAATATATATAAATAAATTATTTAATATCGTTGAAATACAGAAAAGTGGTAAAATTCTCAAGAAAATTTGTTCATAAGATAATATCTCATATGGTGGAATAATTTTCCATGTTCTGGAATCTAACAATCAGCAAGTGTTTCAGGCTAAAGATTGATTCTGTTTCTGGCTAGAAGCCAATTCAAACTTAGTCTGTACTTTTGTTGCCAAGTGGAACTGGTTAATATATCTGGACAAATTTTGGAATATAAGAAAACCGCCATTTAACTAATTGTTAATTTAATAGTTTAGTGTACGTCTCATGGTGCACAAGGCCAAGACTCGGAGACTTTTACATCATGTTTCGGAGCACCTTTTTGAAGGCACACTTGACAATGGGCCAGTTTCGGTTCAATTTTTGAATCGGGCCAATTCTGTTTCAAATTCAAGAAAGAAGAAATTGCAACTAGGCTATATCTTGATTTCGAACCGGTTCATGAATTGAAACTGTTGACCTGATATAGTTCATGGTTCGAACCAACAAATGACTGAATCTATTTGGAGATAAGTTATGAATTTTTAAAGTAATAGGCACATGAGTATCTTAAATTGTAGAAAGGTCTTTTTTATTTAAAAGGAGGTTAAGATTTTTAAATATTTTAAATTCTTCAAAACTCCAACTTTTTCAACTCACTAAATTAACAAGTTGAGAAAATTTTAATACCTTATCATACCCTAAAAAAAACTTCCATGCACTCTATCCAAAAATAAGAGATGCCAATAGAACAGCTCACTATATCAAACTTGGTGTATGGATCCCAGGGACATCAAGTCAAAAAAGCATACACAGAGAATAAAGAGATAAATTTAATGCTTAAAGCTTGAATTGCATAGGTTAACTTGTTAGGTTTATCAGCTCCCTTTCCTCCCCACCCCACCTATGAAAAGGGCTCAATGGGACGCGAGAATTAACAATCAATAAACAATGCTTTTTATTTTTTATTTTTATTTTTCATTGCAGATTATGGAATTCATACAAACAATCATTGAGAAAATTAATTGAAAAACAATTACAAATGTTACAGTCGATATTCTGACTAAGATGCCAACCTGTGATCCAAAATTGATGGTAATCTTTGAAATAAACCTTCAAGATCTCTTTACAGCAGTAGCAAAGCAAGGTTGGTGGATGAACTCGAAACCTTCAGTGATGGGTCAAGGCTCCTATCTGGCAAATGATGATTAGCGCAACTCTACTGTGCTCCGTGACCAGCTCCAATCTGCAGAGCTCAGCTATTCTTTTTGGGTCATTGGAAAACTACTTTGATCTCCTTAGCAATATTCTGAGCATCCTTGAACTAATTATACGCGACTCGGGTCAAGAGACAGATAGATCAATTAGGCTTTGCACATAGGATCATGAAACAACAAAAAGTTGAATGTCAAAAGACTACGCACAGAGAGACGAGCATAGAGTGTAGATTCCTTGAATGATGTATATGAAACATGGTCAGGGATGCAAACTTTTTGTAGAAGCTCAAAATGTTGCGTGAACCTCTGGAGAAAATGGTGTATGCTGTTGGAACAAAAGATACATAACTGAGATATAGCATGGTAGCTTCCACAAAGGAAATGGTTAGATTTTGTCAAAGACGAATTAGGCTAATTGTTTTGCCTCTGCAAGTAAATGACTCATTCACAGCAAAGATATATCAACTAATTTCAAAGGGATCAGTTTTCTAGGAAATGAATCCCATATCATGTTATTCATCAGATTCAAACTTTAATCTACAAGAGAAAAATAAAATGTATGTGTGGGCAGTATGCATTCTACCTCATGATCAGAATTAAATGGGCATGGACTCTGTAAAATCATCTGCTCATTCCTCAAAGTAGCAAGCAGCTAGAAAGATTGAAAAATTTGTTAGAGCATTTGAGATGACAATGATGAAGTAAAAAACATAATGTGGAGAATGGGCAGCATCTGTTTCTCACGTTCACCATGTAGGAATATTCACATCAATAAAAATTTGGAAAGCTTTATTTAGAGACCTGCAAATGTAGATTTAAACCAACCACAATCCCAAAGCATGTGAAGTAGCTGGTGTGCAAATTATGCCCACAGCATTCTAATTATGCATTTATCATAGCTCATCAGACACAAACTCAGGGGTTGGGTTGTGCGAAGGGGTGATGGCACAATTACCAGTGTGAGCCCTTCAGCAAGGCATATCTGGCTCTGAAAATAAGACTGCAGGCAGGATGCTACTTTCCCTTAACAGATCCTTTGGAGAATCCTTTCTCTTCTTTCCCTTTAGTTTAGCTGGATGTAAATAAATGAAACAATTTGATTTTGGTGGAAACAGAATGCTAAAAGTATAGAAAATATCACATGCATATTAATTGCAATTTGTTATTTTTCCAACACAGAGTTCAATTACAAAGGAACTGACCAAGGAGTCAAATCCCTTTGGCATGAATCTATCTCAGGATTTGTGTGAACTGAGTTCCTGGCTTACAATGAGAAAGCATCATATTCATGCATACACTCATTGGATGAGAAAGCTTTCTCTGAACATTTCTTTTTTCTCTTTAACCCCTCCAAATTTCCATCCTCAGGAAAAACCAGCAAAGAAGTGATTCAGAAACTTGCAATGTTTTTTTCTTTTTTAAATTTCATTTTAGCTCCTAACTATAAAATAATTCTTAATAAATCGTAACAATCATAAACAAAATATAAATTATAAACATAAAATTCAACTGTTACCCTAATAATGGATATTGAATAAATAAATTCTCACAGATCTAAAAACGTGCCTGATACAAAGTTTAATTGAACCGTGATAATAATTGAGAGAGACCCTTTGATTCAATAAACTGATTTCTCCTCTTTAGTGTTCTCGATTCACACACAAAACTTTAGTGATGAAAAACTTTTTTGAGATGATCCTAATATCTCTGACTTTATGAAAAAGAATATATGTGACCTTATGGGTAGAGAGAGGACCAGCTTATATATTATATTCAAGACTTAATCTGGTATGTCCATCAAGTATCCTTATACAATTAGAATTAGAATTTACTTTAATTAAAGTAATCCTTGTATTATTAGGATTTGTATTAATTAAAGTAAATATCAATTAATATCGGGACACATTAAAGGAATTGATTTTTGCCTATATGGTAATATTAATTACCGGGCAAAAATCATACATTCTCTACTTGGCACGACAATTAAGTGATATAAACTTTAATAATATAAACATTAGGCACGCATGGAATAAACAAATCATTTCTCTAATGTATTTTATAATTACCTTCTTCTAACAAATTATCAAGTGTAGGTTATGGTGGTTGTACATTGTTTAATCACATACTCCCTTACGCTAGCAACTTAGCATAGGAGGTTTATAATTGATATATTTGTATCACATTATGGTCCACAATAATGTCTTGAAAAAACTTTTCTTGTTATCATTTACTCAAAATATTATGTGTATACAATCATGAGAAATAAAAAATACTTTAATGTATATTAGAAATACATCAATGAGCTGAGAGTGTCAAAACTAATACATTATACGTTAATACAACCAAGATATTCTTTAAATGTCTTAGGTTGTGAACACTTAATTAACGGATCTGCTACCATGAGATCAATATTATTATGCTCAATAGACACTCTTCATTTCTGAATTTTCTCCTTAACTATAAAATACTTTAATTCCATATGCTTGGTACCTTTGGCATATTTGTCATTTATGGAGAAATACTATTATAGAATTATCATAATGAATTCTCAGCGGCTTGCTAATGGTATCGACTACCTCAAGTCCTGAGATAAAATTTCGCATCCATCCATAATGCATGAATTATAAATTGAAAACATGCCATAAATTTTGCTTTTGTAACACTCCTATTTGCATAGCCTGGTATATTTTATTGTTCCGCTGACCGGTGTCGGTCTGGACAATTAAGGGGATTAGAACCACATCTAAGACACCTAGATAAGCCCTGAACGCAAATAATTAGTAATTGCCAAATAGTTAAGTATAAATAAGAAAAATAGAACACAAAAAGTTAAATGAGCCGGGAGTCACGGCGATGGGTGACCTTCTCGGGAATGACTGCGAGGTCAATTTAAACTCAAATTTCGAACCGTAAAATATGATGCTGCGGTCCTTAGGACTATTGTGAACACAGTGAAAAAGAGAAAATCACGAAAAAGAATTATTAAGCAGGTCAAATAATTAAGTCAGGGATCTAGAAGAAATATTGAATTACTTGCAAACCGGATCGAACCAGCGAGGGGCAATTTGGTCAATTCAGCCCTAGAGTTGACACTTGACCTAACTGTCCAATAAAATCAGAGAAAAGAAAATTTCAGAATTGGGAATTAAATTAAAGAAACAAAAAAAAAGGAAAAAGAAAATAAAAATAATAAAGTGACATCATCATGCATGACATAATGCATGACAAAATAAAACTATAATTTTAAATTTGAAAAATGGGATAATCATCTACTTGAGTGACCAATTAAAAAAAAAAGAAATTAAATTAAAACAAAAATCATTTTTGTGTCTTCTTCTCCACAATGTGTCATCCCTCTCCCTTGGCCCTCTCTCTCTCATTTTTCTTTCTTGAAATCTCAATGGAAGCTTGACTCAAGCTTCATAAACCCTAATTTAGCCATAATTTTCCTAAGGTTTCTTAAGTAAATCTTGTCTTTGAACCTTAATTCATCTATTGACAATAAAAAAAGAGAGGAAAGAAGTGGAATTTGAGAAGAGAGAAAAGCCACACAAAGAGGTTAGTTATCCATTCTTTGATTTCTCTTTATATTCATGCATATCTACTTGAATTAATTTAGATTTGAGGGAAATCAAACAAAAATAATTGTTGAGGGACCAAATAGAAAATTCGTCTAGCTAGGGTTAGGGTTTGATATGAATGAGTTTGATGATTTTGAATGGTTATTTGAGATGAATTAGGTGTGTGGAACATGAATACATACTTTAAATTGCATTAGATTAAACTTTATGTGTAGCTAGGGTTTTGAACATGTTGAAAAGAGAAAAAAAATTTGAGAATTAGCCAAATGATGTTATTGACCTTATTTGAGTTAAGAAATGGTCAATTGTGACCATTTGTGGTATTTATGAATTGTTGGAAACAAGTTTAAATTCAGATTGGTGAGGGTCAATTTGTAGGCAGCATGACCTAGGTCCCTTTCAGGGACCAAAATTGAAAATTTACCAACCTAATTGGTGTGAGGCCAATTGGAAATGAAACTAGACACAAAATGACACATTTTTCATTTAGGAATCATGCCTAGAAAGTGACCATAACTTAGTGAACAATCAGGTTAAATCCGGATTGGACACACTGACCTGTACAAAAATGACTAAATAAATAGTAGTTACGTAAATAACCATAACATGATCTAGGAAGGTCCAAATACCCTGAATTTTTACCAGTAGAAAGCTGAGACATAGCCCTACAACTTTCATGAAGAAAATAAACTCAAATTTTGATCATAACCTATTTGAAAATCCACCTGCAATCAACCACAAAAATTACCAAAATCCAGAATTTGCCCAGAATTCTGGATAACACCAAATCCGGCCAGCCATGTTCAAATAGCTATAACTTAGGCTAAAAAACTCCAAATGGATTAACTCAAAAAGGGAAATAAAGTTAAGATAATAAGGAACAATTTCTATGAAAAAAACTTAGCCAAATTATCACAGCAACATGACCAATGGAACGGTGCAATACTGAACACCAAAACTGAAAATTTGAAATTTGTGCCTAAGGGACTTGAAGTTTGAGAAAACAACTAAAACCAACAAATTAGGTAACCAAAATGTGGTATGTGGGTGAAATTAGAATTCCTATACCTATTAAGCATTAGAAAGTCAACAAATTCACTTGAATAGTATCGTGAATAGTAACCCCGAAATACAAATTTTAAAGAACGTCAAGTTTGGCATATTAAAGCTTGGTATAAGTAGATTTGAATTCATTTTTGGACTTATGATAAATTGTGATACTGAAACACTGTGAAACTGTGTGTTTCAGTTGAAAAGAATACCGGGAAAGAACCCGAGGCATCGAGTCAAGGCCAAGAGGCAACTCGTATAAGGTTTGTGCACAACATTAATATTCTTTAAAATTCATTTGCAAAGTGCATGAAATGAATTACTTATATTGCAAAATGTGTATTATACTTTTGACTTAAGTTGTTGAAAGTTTACTTGTATGTGTTTGAAATGGTAATAAATGTTTAGTAAATTATTAAGATAGTTTTGAAACCACAATGTCATGACCATATATTTAAATACCTCACTAGCATGACTAGTGGGAAGAAATAGTTTCGAATTTTGATTCTCTCTCTGGCTGAAGTGTTGAGGTGTGTGCTAATAGAGGAAGAAATTGAATGGGTATCCATAGTTTGAGCTAGCTAGCCTTGTGGTTTCTCATAAGCCTTTGGCTATTGAGATGAATATGTTTCGAATGGCATGATATAACTGTGTATTTTTATGAAATTATTTTGAGACTTCCTAAATGAAATTGTTTGGACTAAAAGTTTATAAATCATATTTTGCATCTGTCTTTCATTTTCAGTACTGTATTTGAATAAATGTGATTTGAATTATGCAAAAATGTTATTTTAGTATGTTGTGCACTACTGAGTCCTAGCACTCAGTGATGACTGTTATTGCTGTCACAGATATAGAGACTAAAGGAGCAGCAGAGTGAGCTGCTGAGGATCTTGGAGCCACCTTTCCTGAAGTTTTGTTGGGTATAAATTTGTACCCTGAATGTAATATTTATATTTGTGTATGTAACTGTATGTATATGTAAAAACTGGTCATGAGTAGTTATATAAAGTTGTAATAATATCATTTTTGGATTTGCTAATATAAAGTGGTTGATAAATGTAATTTGTTTTTACTTTAATGAAAAATGAATGGAAATATTGAGTTGTGAATTATTGATTTGAATTTTGGAGTTTGAGAAATGATATTGAAGTTTGTTGTGGTAGTTGTTGAATTGATGAAACAAATTATTGGAAGTGTTTTTTCAGGTATTTGAAAAACTGTTTTATTAAAATACAGACGACATTCTGCCGAAATTTTTCTAAAATTTGCGGACAAATAAAAATGGACAAAAATTTTAATTAGTTTTTAAACTCTAATTAAATGTTTTTAATACCTATTAGAAAATGCTCACCACTTCTAAAAAGTAAGAAAATTATTTTTAAAATCCCTTGTAGAGTACTTAATGAGTTATCGGTAGGTGAAGTTTGGCAGTTCATTAGGTATTCTACGGGATCATATTATGCCTTACAGAGGGGTAAGGTGTGACATGTTTTAGTGGTATCAGAGTGAATTTTTAAAGTATATTTTAACTTGTGAATTTTGTCTTTTCTTTGATAAGTACAACTGCTCAATGTCCTTATTTGTTACATACAATGCATTACATCATAAATATGAACTAACAGAGAGAAATCTCCTTGTGTTATTTGTTCAGGAGATATCCTAACTCCAGACTGAAATGGAAGAAGGGGATCGCTCTGTTGAGCAGTCAATAGAGGCTGACGCCCAAGGGGAAGCCCTAGCTCTCCAAAATATTAGTGGGTCAGTGGCACCAACCCCATAAATGCCACAGTTTCTTACACAGTTTGCCTAGCAGATGGCTGCGATGTTCCAACAAATGGCTGGAAGCATACCTACCTAAGCTCCACTTCAGACACCTGTGGTGCAACCATAGCCTCCAGCCAGGCAGTATGATAAGCTACTTAAGTATGGGGCTACAGAGTTTAAGGGTACAGTGGACCCTTTAGAGGCAGAGCAATGGTTGGAGAGAATGGATAGAGTGTTTAAAAAGCTGCACTACCCAGATGAACTAAAATTTAAATACTTAGTGTCCTTATTGCAAGGGGATGCATATGACTGGTGGAAGATCATCCCCCATAGCTTGGCTGAACTGCCAGTATTGACCTGGGATGACTTCATCAGAGAGTTCAGACAGAAATATATCCCAAATGCATATGTGGATCAAAAACTACAAGAATTTCTGAGTCTGAAGCAAGGCAACAGATCAGTGGTAGAGTATTAGTGGGAGTTCTCCCGTTTAAGCCATTATGCTGAGAGTCTCCTGTTTACTAGCAAGGAAAGGTGCAAGAGATTTGAGACCGGTTTGAAGCCCAGTTTGAGGATGCAAGTAGTGGGATTCAGACACAGTAACTTCTCTGAGCTCATCTCTCAGGCACTTGAGTTGGAAAGGATTGAATTAGAAGCAACCCCAGTGAAAGAAAAATATGAGAAGACTGAAAAATCAGAGAAAGATAAAGGAGAAAAATTAGTAGAGCAAAGTCCCAGTGGTACATCTGGAAAGAAGAAGAAATTTGGGGGACCAAGCAGAGGTAGAGGTGGAAGGTTTGGAAGGGGCAGATTCTCTGGACAGGGACCCCCTAGATCTGGTCAGCAGTCAACCAGGGGTTCACATCCTCCCCGCCCCTGTGAGACTTGTGGCAAGATTCATGGGGGAGAATGTTATTGGGCAACAGAAGCTTGCTTTAACTGTGGAGGCAAAGGCCATCTTGCTAAGGACTACACCAGTGCCCCTAGATTTGGTCCAGCTCCTACTACTGCAGAAGGATCCATTTAGAGTCCTGCTACTAGAGGTTCACAACTAGTTAGTAGAGGAAGAGGCAGAGGTAGAGTCAATGCTTCTGGCAGTCAGGGTACTGTTAGCCAATCAGCACAAGGGAGTGCTCCAGCTAGGGTTTACACGATGAGACAGGGAGAAGAGGCTGAGACTTTTGATGTTGTAGCTGGTACATTCTCTATCTCTGATTAAGATGTATTTGTACTGTTTGATCCGGGCTCTACTCATTCGTATGTTAGTGCTAGTATAGTTAGTTCTCTTGCTATTTCGTGTGCCAAAATGGATTTTGAAGTGCTAGTAACTAGTCCGTTAGGACAAGACATTCGGGTCAATAAAATCTATAGAGATTATCCTTTGGTGATCCAAGAACACACTTTCCTATCAGATTTGATTGAAATGCCCTTCAGAGATTATGATATCATCTTGGGCATGGATTGGTTAGCCAGGCATCATGCCATAATTGACTGTAAATTGAAGACAGTCACTTTTGATCTCCCTCTGTACGGTGATGTGGTAATACATGGGGAGTGGCAGTTACTACCATCAAACATCATTTCGGCTGCACTAGCCAGAAGGATGATCATAAAGGGGTGTGAAGCATACTTGGCACATATGATAGACCCCCAAGTGGGGAGCCTAGCACTGATGGACATCCCTACAGTATGTGACTTTCTGAATGTGTTTCCTGATGAATTGCCAGGATTACCTCCAGAAAGATAAGTGTATTTTAAGATTGATGTTATTCCTGGTGTGGACCTAATCTCTATAACATCATATAGAATGGCACCAGCAGAATTGAAAGAATTGAAAGTGCAGTTACAAGAGCTGCTTGACAAGGGCTTTATCCGCCCTAGTGTGTCACATTGGGGAGTGCCAGTGTTGTTTGTTAAGAAGAAGGATGGCACTCTCCGCTTATGTATTGACTATCAGCAGTTGAATAAGGTGACAATAAAGAATAGATACCTATTGCTCCGCATTGATGACTTGTTTGATTAGTTGAGGGGTGCAGCTGTGTTCTCCAAAATTGACCTGAGATCAGGTTATTATCAGTTGAAAGTATAAGAGCAGAGTATTTCTAAAACTGCCTTTAGAACCCGCTATGGCCATTATGAGTTCTTGGTCATGCCATTCGGGTTAACTAATGCTCCGACTGCTTTTATGGATCTGATGAACACTATCTTCAGACCATACCTCGACCAGTTTGTTATGGTATTCATAGATGATATATTGGTTTATTCGAGGAGTGCAGAGGAGCATGATAGACATCTGCGGATTGTATTGCAGACTTTGAGGGAGAAACAGCTATACGCCAAATTGTCAAAGTGTGAGTTTTGGATGAACGAAATATCCTTCTTGGGACACGTAGTATCAGTAGAGGGCATTAAGGTAGATCCAAGTAAGATAGAATCTGTCCTTAATTAGAGACCACCCAGAAATATCATGGAGATTCGCAGTTTTTTGGCTTTAGCTAGATACTACTGCCGATTTGTGAAAGGGTTCTCCATGTTGGCATCTCCATTAACTAAGCTACTTCGAAAAGATGTGAAATTTCAGTGGATGGATAAATACCAATAGAGTTTTGATGAATTGAAAAAATATTTGACTGAGGCTCCAATCCTGACTTTACCTACTCTGGGTAAAGAATACATAGTTTACAGTGATGCTTCTCACAATGGGTTAGGCTGTGTATTGATGCAAGAGAGGAATGTCATTGCCCATGCATCACGCCAGCTGAAACCGCATGAGAGGAACTATTCGACACATGACTTGGAGCTAGCGGCTATTGTGTTCGCTTTTAAGATCTAGAGACACTATTTGTATGGGGAGAAGTGCTACATCTACACAAATCATAAGAGTTTGAAGTATCTGGGCACTCATGTGACACCCCTTACCCGACTACAGTGTAGCCGAGCAAGTTATGCCACTCAGTGTGCCGGAGCACTCTATTTTATCTGATTTCATTACAGTCCTTGATTTATTTATTCAAAAACTTTATTGAAGATTTAGGCTATTTTTACTTTTATCAAAATCTAACTAAATTGAAAATTTCAAAAATTTTAACGATAATCCGACAAAGTGTCGGCTGTAATTTGGACTAACAGTTCTTCTGAACCTGCCAAAGACAATTTCAATATATACTCAATTTCTCAAACTTAATAGTCTCAAAAATTTTCAAACATAATGTATCTCAATACAAGATTGATTTCTCAGAAATCTCATTAGATTTTCAATATCTCAATATTCACAAGTATAATCTCATTATAACTCAAATTCAATTCACATACTAAAATACTTACTTTGAATAGCTTCCATAATTCATAGGTTAATTACATGAGTTTATTTTGTACAAGATATACAAATAATTTACAATGTGCTAGGAATGAACAATATACATAACATGTATAAAATGAGCCCTATCTACATGCATTCGAGGAGGTGACAATCTTGAACTCTTCCGACACTTCGCAGATCCGACTCCAAAAATCTCGATGAGCCATCTGGTTTTACCTTGATACTGCGTGAGGAAGCAATTCCATCGCGCTAAGCATTTCTGCTTAGTGGTGCAATAATATAACTAAAATAATATATACAAGTAAAGAAAGAAATAAATGATATCAATTTAATTTGGTATGGTATTTCTAGTATCAACGATCTTATATACTAGTTTGTTCCTCTTTGGAAGTGCTTAGTTTATAACTTTTCAATAATACTAGCAGGTATATAATTTATTCTATCTGTATTGTATTTCAAGTCTGTACGGTTCTGCAATTTATATTTTTGTTATGTTTCTTTTGCTAATCTCTTTTGCTTATTCATTCAATACTTAATTTAATTGTACTGGATTTTCATTATACTTAACTTAACTTAGCTGCATGAATTGAATAATACTTTAATTGATCGCCAAGTAACCTATACTAGACGATCGAATCGATAACGGGTCGTTGGCATCGACATCGGTGCCTCGGGCCGTCATACCATGGGACGCAGTAACGCCAACCATATATGCGATCGATGGCTAAAAAGCCATGATATCACATAATCGGGCATAAAAGCCATGAATACGGGCATAAAAGCCATGAATACGCATAAAGCCATGAATACAGCATAAAGCCTTTCGCAAGATCGCTAAAACAATACCCTATTGGCATGCCAAACTATCCAAACCAATCTTGTTAGGTATACTAGGGCATTTGATACTTTAAAATATTAATATATTGTGCTTTATGACTTCATTATTTCATGATAAATTTCAATCATAATTCATACATTCATTTGATCATTTATATGATCACAATTCACATCAATTATCCTTTTATACCATTGTACTCAAAATACTTCTCCTCTTTACAATAATGAGAACTAATGTCTCATTCATACATTAATATGGTTTATTTATCCATTCATTATGTTATTCATATTGATCCCAATTCTAAACAATGGTTCACATGTACCATTGTATTCAAAACATTTTTCCTTTCTCATTTATACATTCAAGAGTCTACTTATGTAATTACAAATTTTATATTTCAAGTTGAGTTACTAATATTTTATGAATTCCATTTGTGATGGGCATATATGCCCTAACTATCTATTCACATCAATTAGGTGACTTATTTTTCATGTTTCAAATAATCCATGAATATTTCATGGATTTCAAATTTATGGCCTAAATTTCTTTTTAACAATTTTGACTAGGATGCATAGTCCATATTTGTCATACAATTCTAAGCATTTAAGCTTAGAATTGGTTCTAGGTCTTCATCTTAATTCACTAATCATTTTGATTACTATTCACCATACTAGTCAACCAAAATGTTGACCTTTTTATACTTAATGTATATATTAATTCTAATTACACCAAGATCCCACATTTTGAGTTTTACATTTACTAGTATTAATTGCCAATTGCAATTTAAAGTCCCCTAGATGCATTTCTAATTTCAAATTTTGAATTTCAAGTTTTGGTGTCACTATTCACCTCATTGGTCAACAAAAATGTTGACTTTTGCATAGACAATAGGTACATTGGTTTTAACACTCCCGATGTACAACATTTTGCATTTAAAACTTATTGGAATCAATTACCAAATCCATTTCCAAGCTTATTTCAAGTTTTCATGTTACTATTCACTTCATTAGTCAACTAAAATGTTGACTTTTGCATAGAAAATATGTACATTGACTTTGGCACTTCCAACATACTACATTTTTCATTTAAAACTTGTTGGTTTTGGTCACTTTCTCAAAGCTTAGGTCATTTTGGCAAAATTGCCAATTTTCGCTTTAGTGCTCAAGTTGCACTGTTTCATTGGTCGATTTACTGTTGGAATTTGACAAAACTTCCTTCATAGAAAATGTTCCTTATTTTGTCTAGTTGAATTTCTTTTTTTGAATCACTCCATTTGGAGTTTTGTAGCTCAAGTTATGGCCAAAATAAGTTTATCTGCTCACGCAATCGCTCATGCTGCTATCATGGGTTCTGGCAGATTTTGATCAAACTTTGGTCAGTAATTTGATCAAGTTAAGTTCCTAATTTGGTCTAACTTTCTTCATATGAAATGTTCTACTATGCCTTAGGTTTCCATCGGTTCAAGAATCGCCTAAATCCGAGTCTTTTAGAGAGAGTTATAGTCCTCCAAACATTGCTGCTCAAATGAAAATTCTGGAAATCTCAGTACAGTAAACTTCACTTTGCTCAATGATTTGATTAGGTTCTGTTCATAATTTGGGGTAGGTTTCTTCATGAAAGTTGTTTGTCTATGTCTTAAATTGTTGCTGTAAAAATGTCAGGTCAATTGACCAAATCTACAGTGAGTTATGGCCAAATGAACATTTACTGTTCATTTGGTCATTTCGCAGTGCTGCAGGTGGTGTCCGGATTGGGGCCAACTTTTGGTCCTCTTGCTTTGGTCTTTTGGGCATAGTTTCTTCAGCAAAAATGTGCCATTATAAGCCTACTTTCATGTCCAATTGGCCAAACACCAATTGGACCAACACAGCCAAAGATATGGCAGTCCAAGTGGACTGAAATTTCAGTCACCCTACTGCACTCATTGGGCAGCCTTCCATTTCAGTTTTGCCATGCATTAACTCACTTCAAATTATGATTAACTTGCCTTAAATGGTCACTAATTGACCACTAGAATGTCCATTAATCATTTCATAAGCCAAGTCAAATTTTCACTCCCTAAACCCTAGCTTCCAATCCATGAATCATGCAACACATCCCAATTAAGGTCATCAATCATTCATATGTCATTATCTAAGCTTGTATTTAGGTTTTAGCCCAATAAAACTCATCAATTCCTCATCCTATAAGTGCTGGCCAAAATTTGCTTCTCAATTTCACACATGATTTTCTTCAATTTCTTAATTATTTATTCATATTCAAACTAAATTTCAATAAGTAAACAAGATTAGGAAGTTAATATGCACTAACCTTATTTGATAAAATTCCCAACTTGTTAAACCTTCACTTTCTTTCCTCTTCTTGGCTGCCAAAAGCTTCCTTAGGGTGTGGATTAATGTTAGTGAAGATAACTTAGGGTTTTGAGGTGAGAAAGGGTGTGGATTCAAGCTTTGTAAGCATGAAAATGGAGAAGGGAAAAGAGAAGCATGAAACGTTTTATTGGGGAAGAAGAGTAGCTGCAGAAAATTCTCTAAAATGGTCTTCTTTTTCTGCCCATTTAGCTATTATAAATGTCTTCCTTTAATTTGATTGGCTAAGGGGTTCTAATTACATCAAGCTTATGTCATTAATGCCTTTTTATTTGATTTTTCTTTCTTCTTTCTTTAACTCATTTCTAATTAAATTTTTACTAATATTTATTCATATTTTAGATCATAATAATTATTTACTCAACTGGACAAGTCGGCCAAAAATCATCTCTGAAGGCGAAATAACCAAAATGCCCTCCGTTTGGCTTAACGGGTCAAAATTGTCTGTACCGATTGAAAAATTTTTCTAAATATTTTCTTGGCATTCTAATGCCATAGGAACCTCAATGACCCTTCTCTGGAGTCCCAAAAATTATTTTATGAATTTTTTTCCTGGTCTAGGGCTCCTCGTTAGAACCGCAACTTCCCTCCAGTTACCCATCGCTTGGGCACCTACCATTTGACTTAGTTGTATTTTATTTCTAAAATTTTTACTAAATTTTTCTTGTTAATATTTGAGTTAATTATGGTTCCTGACTTTAGTTTAAATATTTTTCCGGACGTTCTAGCTGTCCGGACCGACACCGGTCACCGAAACAGTAGAATGTACGGAGTTGCTACCGGGAGGATGTTACAACTCAGAAGGAGTTGAATTTGAGACAGATGAGATGGTTAGAGTTGATAAAAGACTATGATTTTTTGATAGACTATCAGCCAGGGAAAAGCTAATGTGGTGGCTGACAACTTAAGTCGCAAAACTATAGAAAGTCTATGGGTTACTCCTTTGTCTGTGGTACATGAGTTGAGAGTATTGCATGCCAGCTTAGAAATTAATGATGATGGGCAGACAGCAGTTGCATGGCATGTACAACCAGTGTTGATTGATTAGATCAGAATGGCTGAACAGAATGATAAGAAGTATCAGAAGCTGTTAGAAGAAGTCAGACAGGGCAAGAAACCCGAGTTCTCAGTGAGAGATGACGGCCTACTGCTTCACTAGGGCAGAATGTGCATTCCTAATGATATTGATTTAAGGCAGATTATTTTGAAAGAAGCACGAGTCACCTTTTGCTATGCACCCTGGTGGTACAAAAATGTATAGAGGGCTAAAAGAACATTATTGGTGGATGGGTATGAAGAGAAATGTAGCAAAATTTATTTCTAAATGCCTAACTTGTCAGCAGTAAAGGCAGGGCATCAAGTACCAGCTGGTTTGTTACATCCATTACCAGTACCGGAATGGAAATGGGAGAGAATAACTATGAATTTTGTGATGGGACTTCTGAGGATATAAAAGAGTCATGATGCAGTATGGGTTATAGTTGACAGACTAACCAAGTTTGCTCATTTTCTGCTTGTCCGGATGGACTATAGCCTGGAAAGATTAGCCAAGTTGTACATAGATGAGATAGTAAGACTGCATGGAGTGCTAGCATCCATCGTATCTGACAGAGATCCTAGGTTCACTTCTAGATTCTGGGGTAATCTTCAGGGAGCCCTAGGAACTAGATTGAACTTTAGCTTGACATTCCACCCACAGACAGATAGCCAGTCTGAGAGAGTAATACAGATATTGGAGGACATGCTACGGGCTTGTGTGATTGAGTTTGAGAGCAGTTGGGACACACATTTGCCTTTGATTGAGTTTGCTTATAACAACAGCTACCAATCAAGCATTGGAATGCCTCCATATGAAGCTTTGTATGGCAGAAAGTGTAGAACCCCATTGTGTTGGGATGAGGTAGGTGAAAAAAAGATGATTGGGTCAGAAATTATTCAGCAAACTGAAGAGAAAATCAGATTGATCTAAGATCAACTTAAGACTGTATCAGAATGTTAGAAGTCCTGTATTGATCTGAAGAGAAGGGATATTGAGTATGCAGTGGGTGATAAAGTATTCCTCAAGGTTTCCCCTTGGAAAAGAATTATGAGATTCGGCAGAAAGGGGAAACTGAGTCCTCGTTTCATTGGGCCATATGAGGTTTTGGAAAGAGTGGGTCATTTGGCTTATCGTTTGGCACTACCTCCAGAGTTGGAAAAGATACATAATATCTTCCATGTGTCTATGTTGA
Organism: Hevea brasiliensis; assembly: GCF_030052815.1. NCBI lineage: Eukaryota > Viridiplantae > Streptophyta > Magnoliopsida > Malpighiales > Euphorbiaceae > Hevea > Hevea brasiliensis. The sequence continues at coordinate 115,021 of NW_026614598.1, read as the reverse complement.
GGAGGTATAAATTAGACCCATCTCATGTACTATCAGTACAAGAGATTGAGGTGAATCCAGACCTCACATATGAGGAAGAACCCATAGAGATTCTGGCTTATAAGGTGAAACAGCTACGGAACAAGCAAATACCGTTAGTGAAAGTGCTGTGGAACCATCATTCGGGCCAGGAGACTACTTGGGAACGAGAGGAGAACATGAGGAAACAACACCCACAATTGTTCAGAGACTGATTACCAGGTAAAAATTTCGAAACGAAATTTATTTTAAAGGGGAGAGGATTGTAACACCTTTATTTGCATAGCCTGGTATATTTTACTGTTCCGATGACCGGTGTTGGTCTGGACAATTAAGAGGATTAGTACCATATCTAAGACAACTAGATAAGCCCTGAACGCAAATAATTAGTAATTGCCAAATAGTTAAGTATAAATAAGAAAAACAGAACACAAAAAGCTAAATGAGCCGGGAGTCACAGCGATGGGTGACCTTCTCAGGAACGATTGCGAGGTCAATCTAAACTCACATTTCGAATCATAAAATGTGATGCCGCGGTCCTTAGGACTACTATGAATACAGTGGAAAAGAGAAAATCACGAAAAAGAATTATTAAGCAGGTCAAATAATTAGGTCAGGGATCCAAAAGAAATATTGAATTACTTGCAAATCGGATCAAACCAGCGAGGGGCAATTTGGTCAACTCACCCCTAGAGTTGACACCTGACCTAACTGTCTAATAAAATCAGAGAAAAAAAAATTTTGGAATTGTGAATTAAATTAAAGAAACAAAAAAAAAATAAAGGAAAAAGAAAATAAAAATAATAAAGTGACATCATCATGCATGACATAATGCATGACATAATAAAACTATAATTTTAAATTTGAAAAATGGGATAATCATCTACTTAAGTGACCAATTAAAAAAAAAAAGAAATCAAATTAAAAGAAAAATCATTTTTGTGTCTTCTTCTCCACAATGTGCCGTCCCTCTCCCTTGGCCCTCTCTCTCTCATTTTTCTTTCTTGAAATCTCCATGGAAGCTTGACTCAAGCTTCACAAACCCTAATCTAGCCATAATTTCCCTAAGGTTTCTTAAGTAAATCTTGTCCTTAAACCTTGATTCATCTATTGACAATAAAAAAAGAGAGGAAAGAAGTGGAATTTGGGAAGAGAGAAAAGCCACACAAAGAGGTTAGTTATCCATTCTTTGATTTTTCTTTATATTCATGCATATCTACTTGAATTAATTTAGATTTGAGGGAAATCAAACAAAATTAATTGTTGAGGGACCAAATAGAAAATTCATCCAGCTAGGGTTAGGGTCTGATATGAATGAGTTTGATGGTTTTGAATGCTTATTTGAGGTGAATTAGGTGTGTAGAACATGAATACACACTTTAAATTGCATTAGATTGAACTTTGTGTATAGCTAGGGTTTTGAACATGTGAAAAATTGAAAAAAAATTTGAGAATTAGCCAAATGATGTTATTGACCTTATTTGAGTTGAGAAATGGTCAATTGTGACTATTTGTGATATGTATGAATTGTTGGAAAAAAGTTTAAATTCGGATTGGTGAGGGTCAATCTATAGGCAGCATGACCTAGGTCCCTTTGAGGGACCAAAATTGAAAATTTATCAACCCAATTGGTGTGAGGTCAATTGGGAATGAAACTAGACACAAAATGACACATTTTTCATTTATGAATCATACCCAAAAAGTGACTATAACTTAGTGAACAATTAGGTTAAATCCGTATTAGACACACTAACCTGTACAAAAATGATCAAATAAATAGTAGTTACGTAAATGACCATAACTTGGTCTAGGAAGGTCCAAATGACCTGAATTTTTACCAGTAGAAAGCTGAGACATAGCCCTACAACTTTAATGAGGAAAACAAACACAAATTTTGATCATAACCTGTTTGAAAATCCACCTGTAGTCAACCACAAAAATTGCCAAAATCCAGAATTTGCCCAGAATTCTGGGTAACACCAAATCCGGCTAGCTATGTTCAAATGGCTATAACTTAGGCTAAAAAACTCCAAATAGAGTGATTCAAAAAGGAAAATAAAGTTAAGACAATAAGGAATAATTTCTATAGAGAAAACTTAGCCAAATTATCACAGCAACATGACCAATGGAACAGTGTAAAACTAAACACCAAAACTGAAAATTTGAAATTTGTGCCTAAGGGACTTGAAGTTTGAGAAAACAACCAAAACCAACAAATTTAATAACTAAAATATGGTATGTGGGTGAAATTAGAATTTCCATACCTATTAAGCATTAGAAAGTCAATAAATTGACTTGAATAGTATCATGAATAGTAACCCCGAAATACAAATTTTAAAGAACGTCAAGTTTGGCATATTAAAGCTTGGTATAAGTAGATTCAAATTCATTTTTGGACTTATGATAAATTTTGATACTGAAACACTGTGACACTGTGTGTTTTTGTTGAAAAGAATACCAGAAAAGAACTCGAGGTATCGAGTCAAGGCCAAGAGGCAACTCGCATAAGGTTTGTGCACAACATTAATATTCCTTAAAATTCATTTGCAAAGTGCATGAAATGAGTGCATGAAATGAATTACTTATATTGCAAAATGTGTATTATACTTTTGACTTAAGTTGTTGAAAGTTTACTTGTATGTGTTTGAAATAGCAATAAATGTTTAGTAAATTGTTAAGATAGTTTTAAAACCACAGTGTCATGACCATATATTTTAATACCTCACTAACATGACTAGTGGGAAGAAATAGTTTCGAATTTTGATTCCCTCTCTGGCTGAAGTGTTGAGGTGTGTGCCAGTAGAGAAAGAAATTGAATAGGTACCCTGTGGTCGTCTCATAAGTCTCTGGCTATTGAGATGAATATGTTTCGAATGGCATGATATAACTTTGTGTTTTTATGAAATTGTTTTGAGACTTCCTAAATGAAATTGTTTGGACTAAAAGTTTATAAATCATGTTTTGCATCTGTCTTTCATTTTTATTACTGTATTTGAATAAATGTGATTTGAATTATGAATAATGTTATTTTAGTATATTGTACACCACTGAGTCCTAGTACTCAGCGATGACTGTTATTGTTGTCGCAGATATAGAGACTAGAGGAGCAACAGAGTGAGCTGCTAAGGATCTTGGAGCCACCTTTCTTGAAGTTTTATCGGGTATAAATTTATACCCTGAATTTAATGTTTATATTTGTGTATGTAACTGTATGTATATGTAAAAACTGATTATGAGTAGTTGTATAAAGTTATAATAATATCATTTTGGATTTGCTAATGTAAAGTGGTTGATAAATGTAATTTGTTTTTACTTTAATGAAAAATGAATGGAAATATTGAGTTGTGAATTATTGATTTGAATTTTGGAGTTTGAGAAATGATATTGAAGTTTGTTGTGGTAGTTATTGAATTGATGAAACAAATTATTGGAAGTATTTTTTCAGGTATTTGAAGAATTGTTTTATTAAAATACAGACGGCACTCTATCGAAATTTTTCTAAAATTTACGGACAAATAAAAATGGACAAAAATTTCAATTAGTTTTCAAACTCTAATTAAATGTTTTTAATACCTATTAGAAAATACTCACCACTTCTAAAAAGTATGAAAATTATTTTTAAAATCTCTTGTAGGGTACTTAATGTCACACCTTACCCCTCTGTAAGGCATAACATGATCCCGTAGAATACCTAATGAACTATCGAACTTCACCTACTGATAACTCATTAAGTACCCTACAAGAGATTTTAAAACAATTTTCTTACTTTTTATAAGTGGTGAGCATTTTCTAATAAGTATTAAAACATTTAATTAGAGTTTGAAAACTAGTTAAGATTTTTGTCTCATTTTATTTTTTTGCAAATTTTATAAAAATTTCGGCAGAGTGCTGTCTGTATTTTGAGAAAGCAGTTCTTCAAATACCTGTAAAAAGCACTTCCAATGATTTATCTCATCAACTTCATCAATTCAACATCCATCCCAACCAATTTCAACATCATTTCTCAAATTCCAAAATTCAACATCATCAAAAATACTACTAAGTAATTTCATCAATTAAAACAAAATACTTCCATTCATATTTCATTAAAGATAAAGCAATTTATATACATCATTACAAAAATTTACATTACGAAAAATTCAAACTAAAATTTATTATAAGTTTTGTACAACTGCTCATGACCATTTTCTACATTTACATACATCAAAATAATTTTTACAATCAGGGTGTAAAATATGCCCGATGGAACTTCAGGGAAGGTGGCTCCACAATCCTTAGCAGCTCACTCTGCTGCTCCTCTAGTCTCTATATCTGTGATAGCAATAACAGCCATCGCTGAGTACTAGGACTCAGTGGTGCACAACATATTAAAATAACATTTATGCAAAATTTAAATCATACTTGTTCAAAAATTAAACTGAATATGAGAAATAAGTACAAAACATGATTTATATGCATTTAATCCAAACAATTTCATTTCGAAAGTCTCAAAACAAATTTCATAAAAACATACAGTTATATCATGCCATTTGAAATAAATATCATCTCAATAGCCAGAGGCTAAGGAGAAGTCACATCACAAGGCTAGCTAGCTCAATTATATGGGAACCCATTCTTTTTCTTCTTCTACTAGCCCACACCTCAACACTTCAGCTAGAGAAGGAATCAAAATTCGAAACCGATTTCCTCCACTATTCATGCTAGTGAGGTATTCAAATATATGGTCATGACACTGTGGTTTCAAAACTATCTTAACAATTTACTAAACATTTAATGCCATTTCAAATATATACAAGTAAACTTTTAACAATTTAAGTCAAAAGCATAATACACATTTCATGCACTTTGTAAATGAATCTTAAAAAATATTAATGTTGTGCACAAACCTTATATGAGTCGCTTCTTGGCCTTGACTCGATCCCTCGATGTAACACCCTCCCTGTAGCAATTCCGTACATTCTACTGTTCCGGTGATCGGTGTAGGTCCGGACAGCTAGAACATCTGGAAAAATATTTAAACTAAAGTGAGGAACTATAATTAACTCAAATATTAATAAGAAAAATTTAGAAAAAATTTTAGAAATAAAATACAACCAAGTTAAATGAGCCGGTGCCCTAGCGATGGGTAACCTAGTAAGAAGTTGCAGTTCTCGCAACTAGGAGCCTTAGACCAGGGAGAAAAATTATAAAATAATTATTGGGACTCCAGATAAGGGTCATTGAGGTTCCTATAGCATTAGAATGCCAAGAAAATATTTAGAAAGATTTTTCAATCGGTACAGACAATTTTGACCCGTTAAGCCAAACGGAGGGCATTTTGGTCATTTTGTCTTCAGAGATGATTTTTGGCCGACTTGTCCAGTTAATTAAATAATTATTATGATCTAAAATATGAATAAATATTGTTAAAAATTGAATTAAAAATGGGTAGGAGAGAAAAGAAAAGAAATTGAATGAAAACTTGAATTATGACATCATAATGATGTCATCAAAAAGGCCTCCACCAATTACATGTTAACAAGCACTCTTAAACCAATTAAAAAGGAAAGAAATGAGTTAAAAATTTAACAAACTTTCTACTCTTCTTCTCCAAATTTCGGCAGCCCTCTCCCTCACCTCTTTTAACCTCCATGAAAGCTTCCTTGTAAGCTTGATTTCTCCCTTCATCCCACCATAAAACCCTATCTTCCCTTCACAAAAATTGGTCATCACAATTTGTGCAATACTTGGGTAGCAAAAAGAAGTGAAAATAAAGAAGTTTTTCGAGCTTGGATTGGCACACAACAAGGTTAGTGCCCAATTTATTCTCTCTCTCAATCAATTCATGTTTAAGGACATGATTTACGTTGAAATTGCAAGTTTAATGTATAAATTGAACTTTGAGAACTTGGAGACTTGAACAAAATTAGGGTTTTCTCATGAAATGGTATATGAACATTCTAATGGTCAATTAGTGACCATTTGAGGTAAATTGACCACAACTTGGAGTGAATTGTAGCATTAGAAAACTGATTTGGTATGCTGCCTAGTGAAACCAGCAGGTTTGGATGTTAGTCCAGCCTGTTTGGACAGCCATAACTTGGGCTGTGTAGGTTCAATTGGTGTTTGTCCAATTGGACATGAAACTAGACACATAATGGCACAACTTTGGTGAAGAAACCATGCCCATAAGACCAAACCAAGTGTACCAAAAACTTGCCCCAATCCGGGTGTCCTGCAACCAGTTTCTGCAGAATGACCAAATGAACAGTGGTTGTTCATTTGGCCATAACTAAGTGTAGAGTGGCCCAATTGACCTAAAATTTTACCAGCAATAAGCTAAGATATAGACCAACAACTTTCATGAAGAAATCCACCCCAAATTATGACCAGAACCTATCCAACAAGGCAGTTGCAGTCACTGTTCACTGCACTGTAGATATGGTCAGTCCAGAAAAATTTCAATCCGGCCAGTTGTGGTTTTTGGACCATAACTTGAGCTAAGAAACTCCAAATGGAGTGATTCAAAAAAATAAATTCAACTAGACAAAATAAGGAACAACTTTCATGTTTATCATTTTCCCAAATTTCCACTACAACAGCAACTAATGGAACAATAAAGATTGGGTATGAAAACTGAAAATTCTGCTCCATTAATTTTAAGCTTAGAAATGGTATTGTTAACCAATACCAACAAATTTTGAATGCAAAATGTGGTATGTTGGGAGTGTTAAAACCAATGTACCTATTTTCTATGCAAAAGTCAACATTTTTGTTGACTAATGAAGGGAATAGTAACACCAAAACTTGAAATTCAAAAATTGTAAAATTTAAAAGTATCAAATGCCCTAGTATACCTAACAAGATTGGTTTGGATAGTTTGGCATGCCAATAGGGTTCAGTTAGCAGTACTGCACATGGCATTATGCCATTCTGTGATTTCATGGCTTTTAGCCATTCTGACATTGTGTTGAGATTTGGCCTTGTGCCTGATGTTATTACAAATTGTTACTGCTCGCTGCACATCGAGATACATATGTGACCGATGGTGTGACGCCCGAGGTACTTGATACCCAAAGGCGCTGTTGCGTTTATCCATCGATGTCCAAAGATAGGTTACTTGGGCAACAAAAATGAAAGTGGATAAATGTAATGAAATAACGAATATAACCAGTACAAAATAAGTACGACTACAAATACTCAAAGAAAATTTATTTACAATGAGACATTAATACATTCACTACATATTTATTTTCTATTATTTCTTTTTATTTTATTATTGGCACCACTAAGCATTATTGCTTAGCGCGTTGCTTTTGCCACGCGTAGGTTCTGGAGATCCTGACCGAGAGCCCAGTAGACCACAGACTGGGTGAGACCTCCTGCAGCTCTGCATAGTGTCCGTGTCACCTCACCATCTTCAGTGCATTGGTAGGACACTAGGTTTCATTTTGGTATTTAGTAACTAACTTTTATTTTCTTTTGTGTAAATGAAACTTATGTAATGTATTTTGATGTTCATGTAAATAATGAAAATTGTGATTATGAATGAAAAAATTTGAGTATTTACTTATTGTTTATATATGAGTACCAAGAGAAATGAATGATTGAGAAATGGAGATGTTGTTGAAAATAAAAATTATATTGAGATTTTGATATTGGAGTTTGAGAATGATTGAATATGATTATTGGAAGTGTTTTTCACAGGTTCCAAAGAACTATTTTCTCCATTTTTAGCCGGTACTCTGTCGGATTTTCTATAAAATTTTTGGAACCTCAAATAAATTATAATTTCAATAAATGACTTAAATGAATTATATTTCACAAGTTATATTCAAAACTATGATAAAAATTAATTAAGGAAGAATAAAAATAATTAAGATAAAATGGAGTGTTCCGGTACACCGTGTGACATAGCTTACTCGGATATACTGTAGACGGGTAAGGGGTGTCACATTTAGTGATATCAGAGCATAGTTTAGCCGTTTCTGGGCCTAGATTGAGTCCATACCATGCATTGCATTTGTAAGAGTTGAGGTGACACTAATGCAGATCTGTTTGTCTTTGTTATTTTGAATAGGATATGGACCCTACATCTCAGAGGGCAGTTGAGGAGGAAGTGGAGAGTCATGCTCCACCTGTAGCAGCTGAGACTGGGGGTAGGGGAGAACCTGCTCCGCCAGCTCAAGCAGAGCCTGCTCAGCCTCCACAGGCCATGTTCCAGCAAATGGCTGGGGTAATGCCAGCACCACCACCACCACCACCTCCACAGCAGAAATCACACCTGGAAAGACTAAGAAAATTTGGAGCAGTGGACTTCTTTGGCAAGAGAGAAGATGATTACATGCAAATAAAATTGGTTGAACAGGCAGCAGAGTTTTAAAACAACTCCACTGCACTCCTGAACAAAATCTAGAAGCTGCTGTATCTCTGTTACAAGATGATGCATATTAATGGTGGGATACAGTGTCCAGTGAAGTATAGCCAGAAGTAATAACTTGGGACTTCTTCCTCTCTGAATTTAAGAAGAAATACATGGGTAGTGTATACCTGGAAGAGAGAAGAAGAGAGTTCATTAACTTGAGGAGAGGCAGATGGCTTAGTATGAAAAGGAATTCGTCAGATTGAGCCTCTACGGAAGGGAGATAGTCCCTAATGAGGCCGAAAAGTGTAAGAGATTTGAAGAGGGATTAAATGACAACATAAATATCATGATCACTACCTTGGGAATCACCGACTTCACCAAGTTAGTGGAAACTGCAATAAAAGTTGAAAAAGTAAGAATAAGTGAGCAGACCAGAAGAGAGAGACAGCAGAAGAGGGGCCCAGGTCAGTCTAGTTCATCTCCTGTATTTGGGAAGAAGTTCAAGGGTCCACTTGCACAGAGTTCAGGTCAATCACAAGGTCAGGGTCCGTCTTAGGGGCCCAGGCCACAGTTTACCCCTAGGAGAGGTCAGTCCACACCATCAGTGGGCAGCTCTCCAGGGATGGGGTTCGGGGGACCAGCCCCAGCATCTTCTGCATGTCCACATTGCCTGAAGTGGCATAAGGGGGAGTGTTGGAGAGTGACTGGTGCCTGCTTAAGGTGTGGGTCAACAGAGCATTAGTTGAGGAACCGCCCACACGCAGAACTACTACAATGCTCCAACACAAGCAGCATGCACCTACTCCCGCACCACAAAGGGGTAGAAAACTGCAAATCTAAGGCAAGGTGGGACCATCACGAGGCCTGCTCGAGCCGAGCCAGAGAGGCCTGTGTGACACCCTTACCCGCCTACATGTAGGCGAGCAAGCTATGCCACACTGTACAAGACACTCTATTTTACCTTAATTAATTTTTGTCAAAGTTTTGAATATAGTTTGTGAAATATAGTTCCTTTATTGAAATTATAATTTATTTGAGGTTCAAAATTTTAAAGAAAATCCATGAGTACTGGCTAAAAATGGAGAAAAGCTTCTTGAACTCGTTAAAAACACTTCCAATAAACAAATTCAATCATTCTCAATTCCAATATCAAGATCTCAACATTTCAATTTCAACTCTCATTCATCATTCACATGTAATGATCACATATAAATCACAAGTAAACATTTACTTTTCCATTAACAAATACAATTTTCATAATTTACATAAACATCAATATACATTACACAAGTTTAATTACATATGAAGAAAAATCAAAATTAAGTTACAAAATGTCAAAATGACACCTAGTGTCCTACCAAGGCACAGCAGAAGTTGAGGTGACACGGACACTGAGCAGAACTGCCGGATGGACTCACCCAGTCTATGGTCTACTAGGCTCACAATCGGGATCTCCAGTACCTACGCGTGGCAAAAGCAACGCGCTAAGCAATAATGCTTAGTGGTGCAATAATATAATAGAAGAAAATAGCAAGAAAATGAATGTGTATAGAATGTGTATGCTTTCTTTGTTTGGTATAGATATATTCATTGTTTCATTAACGTTATTCACTTTTATTCATTTGGTTGCCCCAAGTAACCTACACTAGATGACTGGACTGGATAACGGGTAAACTGGCACTGGGTACCTAGTACCTCGGGCCACACACCATCGGTCACATATGCATCTCCCGGTAAATGTAACTAACAATGTCAGAATAATATCGTGCACAAGGCCAAGTCTCAATATAAAGTCGAATGGCTAAAAGCCATGAAATCACGGAATGGCATATTGCCATATGCGATCGCTAACTGAACCCTATTGGCATGACAAACTATCCAAACCAATCTTGTTAGGTATACTAGGGCATTTGAAACTTTTAAATTCTTCAATTTGTGAATTTCATGTTTTGGTGTTACTATTCACCTCATTGGTCAACAAAAATGTTGACTTTTGGATAGAAAATATGTACATTGACTTTGGCACTCCCAACATACCACATTTGGTGTTTAAAACTTGTTGGCATTAAGTGTTAATACTATTTCAAAGTGTAAACCCACACAAGCAGAATTTTCAGTTTTGGTGAGTCAACTTCACTGTTCCATTGGACACTGTTACTGTGGGAATTTGAAGAAATGTAAAACATGAAAATTGTTCCTTGTTTTGTCTAGTTGAATTTCCTTTTTTGAATCACTCCATTTGGAGTTTTGTAGCTCCAGATATGGCTCAAAAACTCAAGCTGGCCGGATTGCCAATCTGCAGAAATTACCATATCTACAGTAACATGAATAGTGACTGCCACTGCCATTTGGGTTAGGTTCTGTCCATAATTTGGGGTAGGTTTCTTCATGAAAGTTTTTTTTCTATGTCTTAACTTGTTTCTGTAAAAATTTTAGGTCAATTGACCATATCTACAGTGAGTTATGGCCAAATGAATTCTGTAGAATCAGTTGCAGGGTGTCCGGATTGGGGCCAAGTTTTGGTCCTCTTGCTTTGGTCTTTTGGGCATGGTTTCTTCAGCAAAAATGTGCCATTATAAGCTTAGTTTCATGTCCAATTGGCCAAACACCAATTGGACCAACACAGCCAAAGTTATGGCTGTGTAATTGGACTGAAATCTCAGTCCATTGCTGCTGTCCTAGGGCAGATTTCACCTTCACTTTACCATACTATTTTTCAGTTCTAATTATGGTCAACTTACCTAAAATGGTCACTAATTAACCATTAAAATGTGCTCTAATAATTTCCCAAGCCAAGCCAATTTTTCACTCTTCAAAACCCTAGTTCCATTATAGGTTTTCACAACACCTTAATTATTAGCTCCTTCAATAATCACATACACACATGGTTTAAACTTGATCTATAGCCCACTTTAAGTACATCAAAACAATCAAAATAATTCCTTCACAAGGGCTGCCAAAAATTCATAGTATGTGTACACAAAATTCTTATTCATTTTAGTTACAATTCTTACTCAATTCAAGTTGCAAATCATGAAAACAAGGAGTTTTAAGTATCTAATGCACTAAGCTTGATTAGGGCAGATTTTTCCCAAGCAATTCCTTCACTTTCTTGGCTTTTCTTGGCTGCCAAACACTCCAACAAGGTGTGGGGGTAATTTTTATTGAAGGGATCTAGGGTTTTTGGTGCAAGATAAGCAAGGTTTCAAAGCTTGGAAGCTTGAACTATGGTGGAAACCCTCTCTTTTCTCTCTCTACGTTTTTGGCTGGTTTTGGGGAAGGAGATGGCTGCTGGATCTTTGATGAATTTAGTCTTCAATTTGTCTCTTTATTAGTTAGTCAAATAAGGGCTTAATTGTGATTGGTTGGTAATTATAAATGACATCACCATGATGTCATAAATAGCCCTTTTTCCTCAATTTCTTTTCTTTCCTCCACTACTCAATTTCAATTTAATTTCTAGTAATGTTTATTCATATTTTATGTCATATTAATTATTTACTCAACTGGACAAGTCGGCCAAAAATTACCTCTGAAGGCGAAATGACCAAAATGCCCTCCGTTTGGCTTAACGGGTCAAAATTGTCTGTACCGATTGAAAAATTTTTCTAGGTATTTTCTTGGCATTCTAATGCCATGGGAACCTCAATAACCCTTCTCTGGAGTCCCAAAAATTATTTTATAATTTTTCTCCCGGTCTAGGGCTCCTCGCTAGAACCGCAACTTCCCTCGTTACCCATCGCAGGCACTACTGCTTAACTCGGTTGTATTTTATTCCTAAAATTTTTACTAAATTTTTCTTATTAATATTTGAGTTAATTATGGTTCCTGACTTTAGTTTAAATATTTTTCCAGGACATTCTAGGCCGTCAGGGCCACCGAATCCAGGAGGATGTATGGAGTGGTTATCGGGAGGGTGTTACACGATAATGACCACCCGCGAGCTTATGCCATGAGAGCTCAGGAGGAGCAAGATGCCCCGGATGTCATCAGGGGTACGTTCTCCCTCTACAATACATCTGTGCATGCATTAGTGGATCCAGGATCCACTCATTCATACTTCTGCATCAACTTACCCGTAGAAAGGGGGATACTAGTAGGGGAGAGTGACCAAGATATTCTGATCACTAATCCATTGGGCCACAGTGTAGTGGTGAACAAAGTGTACAAGGGTTGCCCGTTAAGGATTCAGGGGTATGAATTCTCGTCAGATCTAATTGAGTTGCCCTTCCATGAGTTTGACGTGATTTTGGGAATGGACTAGTTGTCACGTCATCAGGCAATAGTTGATTGTAAACTGAAGAAGATTTCTTTGAAAACTCCTGAGGGTAATGAGATCACTGTTGTGGGTGAAAGGATAGATTTCCTGTCCAATGTTATCTCAGCCACAGTTGCAAGAAGAATGATGAGAAAAGGCTGTGAAGCTTACCTAGCACACGTGGTTGATACTAGGCAAGTTAAGCCAAACCTGAGTGATATACACAGTAAGAGACTTCCCAGAGGTATTTCCTGAAGAGTTGCCTAGTTTGCCACCAGAAAGGGAAGTTGAATTTGCTATTGAGACACTGCCGGGTACAGCACCAATATCTATTGCTCCTTATAGGATGGCACCCACAGAATTAAAGGAACTGAAAATCCAGTTACAGGAGTTGCTGGATAAGGGGTTCATATGCCCTAGTGTGTCACCATGGGGAGCTCCAGTGCTGTTTGTAAAGAAGAAAGATGGGACTTTGAGGTTATGTATTGATTACCGGCAATTGAATAAAGTGACAATGAAGAACAAATATCCGTTGCCTAGAATTGATGATTTGTTTGATCAGTTGAAGGGAGCAGGAGTATTTTCTAAGATTGATCTCAGATCAGGGTATCATCAGTTGAGGGTGAAGGATGTAGATGTGCCAAAGATTGCATTCAGGACCCGGTATGGGCATTATGAGTTTCTGGTGATGCCCTTTGGCCTAACGAATGCACCAGCAGCATTCATGGACCTTATGAACCGTATCTTCCATCCATACTTAGATCGGTTCGTAGTGGTCTTTATTGATGATATTTTGGTGTATTCCAAGACCAGGGAAGAACATGATGAACATTTGAGGATTGTTCTGCAAACCCTCAGAGAAAAGAAGCTGTATGCTAAGTTGTCCAAGTGTGACTTCTGGTTGAATGAGATTGCATTCCTGGGACACATAGTGTCAGCTGATGGGATTAGGGTGGATCCCAAGAAAATAGAAGCAGTGATGGAATGGAAGCCTCCCAGAAATACAACTGAGGTCAGAAGCTTCTTGGGGCTAGCTGGGTATTACAGAAGATTTGTGAAGGGATTTTCCTTAATAGCTGCTCCAATGACCAAGTTGTTACACAAGAACGTCAGTTGTTTGGAATGACAAGTTTGAGACCGCTTTGAGAAGTTAAAGGCTATGTTGACAGAGACACGGTGTTAACACACAAAGGTCGAAAGGACTTTGTGGTCTACAGTGATGCCTCTCATAATGGGTTAGGGTGTGTATTGATGCAAGAGGGAAAGGTGGTCGCTTATGCTTCCAGACAGCTAAGGCCACATGAACAGAATTACCCTACATATGATCTAGAGCTTGCAGCAATTATCTTCGCACTGAAGATATGGAGGCATTACTTGTATGGAGAAAAGTGCTACACAAAAGCCTGAAATACTTGCCAACCCAGAAGGAGCTCAACCTTAGACAGAGACGATGGATTGAGTTCCTGAAGGATTATGATTGTGTAATTGACTACCATCCTGGGAAAGCAAATGTAGTTGCAGATGCTTTGAGTAGAAAATCCATCACAGCTTTGAGATCATTGAATGCCCGTCTAACTTTGGTTCGAGATGGAGCTGTTTTGGTTGAGTTACAAGTGAGGCCAAACCTGTTACAGCAGATTTTAGATGGGCAGAAGATAGATGAAAAGCTAAAGGCTATTATGAGAAAAATCCTAGAAGGGAAGGCAACTGACTATGAGGTGAAAGCAGATGGGTGTCTATACTACAAAGGAAGAGTATGTGTACCAGATAATGGGGAATTAAAAGCCAATATTCTGAAAGAGGCACATGCGATGTTTATGCTATGCACCCAGAAGTACAAAATGTATCATGATCCAAACTTGATTGGTGGCACTGGTATGAAGAAGGACATAGCGACTATGTGACTAAATGCTTGACATGTCGCCAAGTCAAGGCAGAACATCAAGTTCCATCGGGTTTGCTACGATACGCATACCGAATGGAAATGGGATCAGTCACCATGGATTTTGTAAGTGGTCTACCTCTCACCCAGAAGAAACATGATGCAGTATGGGTGATAGTGGATAGATTGACAAAGTCGACACACTTTACGCGATTAGACCGACTATTCACCGGAGAAGTTAGCGGTTGTATATCGGTGAGATAGTTAGATCGCATGGAATTCCACTTTCCATCATATCCGATCGAGACCCAAGGTTTACATCGAGATTTTGGAAGAAGTTGCATGAGTCCTTGGGTACACAACTCCACTTCAAAGACAACTTTCAATCCTCAGACAGATGGGAAATCAGAAAGAGTAATCCAGGTAAACAATTGAACCAATTGAATTAATACAAATATTGAACTAAAATGATAATAATAACATGAAATATATGTCAGGTCCTCGAGGATATGCTGAGGAGTTGTGTTATTGAGTTTGAGGGAAGTTGGGATAGATACCTCCCACTGGCAGAGTTTGCATACAACAATAGCTACCAAGCTAGCATCCAAATGGCCCCGTATGAAGCACTGTATGGGAGAAAATGTAGAACTCCAGTGTGCTGGACTGAATTGGGAGAAGACAAACTGGTAGGGCCTGACCTGGTGAAACAGACTGAGGAGAAAGTAAAACTAATAAAAGCCAATCTGAAGGTTGCCTCAGATAGACATAAATCTTATGCCGACCTGAAGAGAAAAGAAATAGAATATGCGGTTGGCGACAAAGTGTTCCTCAAGGTGTCACCGTGGAAGAAGGTATTGAGGTTTGGAAGAAAAGGTAAGTTAAGCCTTAGGTTCATTGGCCCGTATGAAGTCATGGAACATGTGGGTCTAGTGGCCTATAGGCTAGCTTTACCACCAGAGCTGGACAAGATCTACAATGTGTTCCACGTGTCTATGCTAAGAAGATACTGCTCAGATCCTTCACATGTCATCTCTATGGAAGAAATTGAAGTAATTTGACATATGAAGAAGAACCCATACGGATCCTTGCTCGGGAAGTGAAAGAGTTGAGAAATAAGCAGATCCCACTGGTGAAAGTGCTTTGGAGGCACCACAACACCGAGGAGGCAACTTGGGAAAATGAAGAGACGATAAGGCAATAGTTCCCTCAACTGTTTGCATCAGGTAAATGTCGAGGATGAAATTTAAATTAGAGGGGAAGAGTTGTAACACCCTCCCTGTAGCAATTCCGTACATTCTACTGTTCCGGTGATCGGTGTAGGTCCGGACAGCTAGAACATCTGGAAAAATATTTAAACTAAAGTGAGGAACTATAATTAACTCAAATATTAATAAGAAAAACTTAGAAAAAATTTTAGAAATAAAATACAACCAAGTTAAATGAGCCGGTGCCCTAGCGATGGGTAACCTAGTGAGAAGTTGCGGTTCTCGCAACTAGGAGCCCTAGACCCGGGAGAAAAATTATAAAATAATTATTGGGACTCCAAAGAAGGGTCATTGAGGTTCCTATGGCATTAGAATGCCAAGAAAATATTTAGAAAAATTTTTCAATCGGTACAGACAATTTTGACCCATTAAGCCAAACGGAGGGCATTTTGGTCATTTCGTCTTCAGAGATGATTTTTGGCCGACTTGTCCAGTTAAGTAAATAATTATTATGATCTAAAATATGAATAAATATTATTAAAAATTGAATTAAAAATGGGTAGGAGAGAAAAGAAAAGAAATTGAATGAAAACTTGAATTATGACATCACAATGATGTCATCAAAAAGGCCTCCACCAATCACATATTAACAAGCACTCTTAAACCAATTAAAAAGGAAAGAAATGAGTTAAAAATTTAACAAACTTTCTGCTCTTCTTCTCCAAATTTCGGCAGCCCTCTCCCTCACCTCTTTCAACCTCCATGAAAGCTTCCTTGTAAGCTTGATTTCTCCCTTCATCCCACCATAAAACCCATCTCCCCTTCACAAAAATTGGTCATCACAATTTGTGCAATACTTGGGCAGAAAAAAGAAGTGAAAATAATGAAGTTTTTCAAGCTTGGATTGGCACACAACAAGGTTAGTGCCCAATTTATTCTCTCTCTCACTCAATTCATGTTTAAGGACATGATTTAAGTTGAAATTGCAAGTTTAATGTATAAATTGAACTTTGAGAACTTGGAGACTTGAAAAAAATTAGGGTTTGCTCATGAAATGGTATATGAACATTCTAATGGTCAATTAGTGACCATTTGAGGTAAATTGACCACAACTTGGAGTGAATTGTAGCATTAGAAAACTGATTTGGTATGCTGCCTAGTGAAACCAGCAGGTTTGGATGTGAGTCCAGCCTGTTTGGACAAACATAACTTGGGCTGTGTAGGTTCAATTGGTATTTGTCCAATTGGAAATGAAACTAGACACATAATGGCACAACTTTGGTGAAGAAACCATGCCCATAAGACCAAACCAAGTGTACCAAAAACTTGCCCCAATCCGGGTGTCCTGCAACCAGTTTCTGCAGAATGACCAAATGAACAGTGATTGTTCATTTGGCCATAACTCAGTGTAGAATGGCCCAATTGACCTGAAATTTTACCAGAAACAAGCTAAGATATAGACCAACAACTTTCATGAAGAAACCCACCCCAAATTATGACCAGAACCTATCCAACAAGGCAGTTGCAGTCACTGTTCACTGCACTATAGATATGGTCAGTCCAGAAAAATTCCAATCCGGCCAGTTGTGGTTTTTGGACCATAACTTGAGCTACAAAACTCCAAATGGAGTGATTCAAAAAAATAAATTCAACTAGACAAAATAAGGAACAACTTTCATGTTTATCATTTTCCCAAATTTCCACTGCAACAACAACTAATGGAATAGTAAAAATTGGGTATGAAAACTGAAAATTCTGCTCCATTAATTTTAAGCTTAGAAATGGTATTGTTAACCAATACCAACAAATTTTGAATGCAAAATGTGGTATGTTGGGAGTGTTAAAACCAATGTACCTATTTTCTATGCAAAAGTCAACATTTTTGTTGACTAATGAAGGGAATAGTAACACCAAAACTTGAAATTCAAAAATTATAAAATTCAAAAGTATCAAATGCCCTAGTATACCTAACAAGATTGGTTTGGATAGTTTGGCATGCCAATAGGGTTCAGTTAGCAGTACTGCACATGGCATTATGCCATTCTGTGATTTCATGGCTTTTAGCCATTCTAACATTGTGTTGAGATTTGGCCTTGTGCCTGATGTTATTACATGTTATTACAGCTTGTTAGCTGTTCTGTTGCACACCGGGAGATACATATGTGACCGATGGTGTGACGGCCCGAGGTACTTGATACCCAAAGTGCGGTTACCCGCTTATCGATCCGATCGTCGATAGGTTACTTGGGCAACAAAAAAATGAAAGTGGATAAATGTAATGAAATAACGAATATAACCAGTACAAAATAAGTACGATTACAAATACTCAAAGAAAATTTATTTACAATGAGACATTAATACATTCACTACATATTTATTTTCTGTTATTTCTTTTTATTATATTATTAGCACCACTAAGCATTATTGCTTAGCGCGTTGCTTTTGCCACGCGTAGGTTCTGGAGATCCTGACCGAGAGTCCAGTAGGCCATAGACTGGGTGAGACCTCCTGCAGCTCTGCATAGTGTCCGTGTCACCTCACCATCTTCAGTGCATTGGTAGGACACTAGGTTTTATTTTGGTATTTTGTAACTAACTTTTATTTTCTTTTGTGTAAATGAAACTTATGTAATGTATTTTGATGTTCATGTAAATAATGAAAATTGTGATTATGAATGGAAAAATTTGAGTATTTACTTATTGCTTATATATGAGTACCATGAGAAATGAATGATTGAGAAATGGAGATGTAGTTGAAAATAAAAATTATATTGAGATTTTGATATTGGAGTTTGAGAATGATTGAATATGATTATTGGAAGTGTTTTTCACAGGTTCCGAAGAACTGTTTTCTCCATTTTTAGCCAGACTACTGGATTTTCTATAAAATTTTCGAAACCTCAAATAAATTATAATTTCAATAAATGACTTAAATGAATTATATTTCACAAGTTATATTCAAAACTAAGATAAAAATTAATTAAGGAAGAATAAAAGTAATTAAGATAAAATGGAGTGTTCCGGTATACTGTGTGACATAGCTTACTCGGATATACTGTATACGGGTAAGGGGTGTCACACTCGGGTTCTTTCCCGGTATTCTTTTCACCTGAAACACACAGTTTCATAGTGTTTTAGTATCATAACTTATCATAAATCCAAAAATAAATTCAAATTTACTTTTACCTAGCTTTAATATGCTAAAATTGATGTTCTTTAAAATTTGTATTTTGGGGTTACTATTCACTACACTATTTAAGTCAATTTGTTAACTTTCTAAAGCTTAATAGGTATGAAAATTCCAATTTCACCCACATACCACATTTTGGTTACCTAATTTGTTGGTTTTGGTTGTTTACTCAAATTTTAAGTCTTTTAGGCAAATTTGCAAATTTTCAGTTTTGGTGTCCTATGTTGTACTGTTCCATTGGTCCTGTTGCTGTTAGAATTTGGCTAAGTTTTCTTCATAGAAAACGTTCCCTATTGTCTTAAATTTATTTTCCTTTTTGAATCACTCCAATTGGAGTTTTTTAGCTCAAGTTATAGCCATTTGAATCATGGCTGTCGGATTGGCCTAACCCATATAGGGCACCAAAACTGGTTTTAGCAGTTTTAGGTCACCAACTTTGTATGGCTAAATGCCTTGGTTAAGGGCATAATTGGATTTGTGTTCTGCATGAAAGTTTTAGGTCTATATCTCAGCTTTTTACTGATAAAATTTTAGGTCATTTAGACATGCCTAGCCCAAGTTCTGTCCAAATGAACAAACACTGTTTATTTAGTCATTTTTGTACAGGGCAGAATACCTAAGTCCGGATTTGGTCAATTTGTTCACTAGGTTTTAGTCACTTTTTGGGCATGATTCCTGAATGAAAAATGTGTCATTTTGTGTCTAGTTTCATTCCTAATTGGCCTCACACCAATTGGGTTGGTAATTTTCAGTTTTAGTCCCTGAATGGACCTTCGTCATGCTGCCAGAAAACTGACCACATCCAATCCGAATTTCCATTCAATTCCAACACTTCCAACATATCACACTTGGTCACAAATGACCATTTTTTAGCTCAAACAAGGTCAAACACACCATTTGACTAATTCTCCAATTTTTGTCCTCCAAAACCCTAGGTCCAAACCCTAATTCACATATTTGTTACATTTAACTAATTCAACACATATAAACATACTTCCTCAACTCAATCAAGCTTAGATACACTTTTAATTCAATCAAACTCATACATTCTCCAATCAAATCCTAGCTGGCCGAAATCACCCTAGTCCCCCAACACTTGTTTTCATTTCATTTTAAGTATATTTCTTGGTTCATTAAGCTAAAAATACAAGAATTAAACTAAAAGTTTCAAGTTTGGATTACCAACCTTAGTGCAGAATTTCAATCTTCACTTCCCTCAATTTTTTCTTCTTTCTTCCTCCTTGAACCTTCTTTTCTAGTTGCCCAAACAAAATTTAGTTATGGTAGGAAAATTTTCTATGGTGGGATTTGGTGTTCTTCAAGCTCAAAAGTGAGCTTTCATGGTGGTTTTGGAGAGGGAGAGAGGAGTCACGGCAAAGTGGAAGAAGAAGGACTTTTTGTTGTTTTTTTTTTTCTTTTTCTTTTATTTTTTTAACCTTTAGGAAGACCACAATTATCCAAAATTAATTTTTTAATTATAATATTTATTGCATCATGCATGATGTCATGCATGATGTCATCACTTTTCACTTTTTCTTTTTTCCCTTTTTTTTTAATTTATTTTTCCATTAGTTCTTTAATTTAATTTCCGACTCCAAAATTTTCTTTTCACCAATTTTATTTGACAGTTAGGTCAGGAGTCAGTCCAGGGGTCAATTGACCAAATTGCCCCTCGCCGGTTCGATCCGATTTGCAAATAATTTAATATTTCTTCCGGATCCCTGACCTAATTATTTGACTGGCTTAACAATTCTTTTTGTGATTTTCTCTTTTCCACTGTGTTTTAAATAGTCTTAAGGACCGCGACGTCACATTTTACTGCTCGAAATTTGAGTTTAAATCGACTTCGCAATCCTTCCCGAGAAGGTCACCATTGTTGTGACTCTCGGCTCATTTAATCTCTTATGTTTTGTTTTTCTTATTTATACTTAACTAATTGATAATTACTAATTATTTGTGTTTAGGGCTTATCTAGTTGTCTTAAGTGTGGTTCTAATCCCCTTAATTATTCGAACCACTACCGGTCATCAAAATAGTGAAATATACCAGGCTATGCAAATAGGGGGTATTACACTTAATGAGTTATCGGTAGGTGAAGTTCGGTAGTTCATTAGGTATTCTACAGGATCATGTTATGCCTTACAGAGGGGTAAGGTGTGACAGCTTTCATAATAGATGAAGTAATGATAGACTATATTTGACATTTTTTCATGATACAGTTCCTTCAGCTAATAGGAACAGGTAGCCAAAATAAACCTTTAATGTCAACATATCCAACAAAATCTGAATATGAGTATCCAACCACTTCTAAATGATTAGATCTCCTATAAGTGAGTATGAAATATTTAGTTCATTGCAAGCATCATAAAACTTTCTTTGTACATTTCTAGTGATCAATTCCAGTTTAAAGAAACTGTATAGGTTTAAGCATACATCAAATTGCCCACAACAGAAGTATAAGAAATTGATTCCATTTCTTTACATTGCATATCATTCTTTAGACATTGATTGAGACTATATTTGTTCCCTTTCTAACTGTCTAGAATTTTATCAATATAGGCTTTATGAGACAATCTAACAGTCCTTATGATATATCATGGAAAATTTCTATTTCAATCACAAAAGATGTCTTTCCTATATCATTCATTCAAAAATTCTTTGAGAGAAAATCTTTAGTCTCACTTAATATGGCCAAATCATTTGCAGTAAGTAAGATATTATTAACATATATAATTAAGAAAATAAACATACTCCCACTAATCTTAAGATATGTACATCAATAAATGACTTTTTCTTTAAATTAAAAGACTTTATGATATCATTGAACTTAGTATACCACTGGTGGAAAGATTACTTAAGTTTGCATATTGATTTCTTAAGTTTGCACACCATATGGCCTTTTCCTTCAACTAAGAAACCTTTAGGTTGGTCCATATAAACTTCTTCTTTAAGTTCTAGATTTAGAAAAGCTGTTTTCATATCAATTTGGTGTAACTCTAAATCATAATGAGCCACCAATGCCATAATAATTCTTAATGAGTCTAATTCTTTAAAACTAGTAAGAAAGTCTCCTTATAGTCAACACCATGCTTTTGAGTATAACCTTTGGTAACAAGTCTTATTTTATATCATTCGACTTTGCCATTCGAGTCACGTTTGGTCTTAAGGATCCACTTACACCCAACTCATTTAGATTTTTTACACAATTTAATGAGATCCTATACTTTATTTTGTTCTATGGATTTTAACTCATCTTTCATGGCGTCTAACCACTTATTAGACTCATTATTTTCCTATGGCTTATGAAAATGAAACTGAATCTTTATTGATTCTGTAATGATCAGACTCCAACCACTAGAGGAATTGTCCGCTTTGGCTATAAGCCTCACGGTTTTGTCCCATAAGTGGAATGAAGAACTTTCCAGGAGGTCACCCATCCTAGGATTTCTCTCAAGTGAGCACGCTTAACCCTGGAGTTCTTCCAACTCTCCAAGCCATTCCACTAAAAGGCGCCTTTGTCATATCTATAAATACGGGATTCCTCAAATTCTTTTCTTTTCCCCAATTGCCTATTCGAGTTCTGACCCATAGATTTCTCACTCTTTTTCATTTCATACTGACCTTGTGGGGTTGAGTCTATACTTGGGCTTAAGCTTGGACTGACAAACTATCAGCCATTTATTGGAAGAAGGTGGCCATTTATTGTGTCACTTGTGCGATGATTTATACCGGTGGAATTGGTACAGTCGAGCCTTCAACACTCCGAGGAGCTGAGGCCTCCTCTTGTGCCTCAACCGTATCTGATTGTTCTACTGGTTTATTCCCCTCTTCCATTTCTATTCAAAAAATTTTCTTTTCTCGGGATAACCTACACAAGGAGATTTCTCTCCATTAATTCATATTTATGATGCAAATATGTCATATGTATCAATTTAGAACACTTGAGCAGTTGTACTTATCAAAGGAAATTTGTACATGCACAATCAAAATTCATTTCAAAACCATGCTCTGATACGACTAAACATGTCACACCCAACTTCTCTGTAAGGCATAACATGATTCCGTAGTACACCTAACGAATTACAGGTAGGCGAAGTACAGTAATTCATTTCAAAACCATGCTTTGATACCACTAAACATGTCACACCCTACTCCTCTGTAAGGCATAACATGATCTCGTAGTAAACCTAACGAATTACCGTACTTCGCCTACCTGTAATTCGTGAAGTGTACTACGGGATCATGTTATGCCTTACAGAGGAGTAGGGTGTGACATGTTTAGTGGTATCAAAGGATGTGTCACACCTTACCCCTCTGTAAGGCATAACATGATCCCGTAGAATACCTAATGAACTACCAAACTTCACCTACCGATAACTCATTAAGTACCCTACAAGGGATTTTAAAACAATTTTCTTATTTTTGATAAGTGGTGAGCATTTCTAATATGTCTTTTAAACATGTAATTAAGTTGAAAGCTAGTTGGAAATTTTAGCCCATTTTATTTTTCAGCAAATTTTATAAAAATTTCGACAGAGTTCCCTCTATATTTTGAGAAAACAGTTCTTCAAATACCTGTAAAAAGCACTTCTAAAAATTTTCTCAACTACTGCTTCAATTTCAAACTCAATCTCAAACAATTTCTCAACACATTTATCAACTTTCAATTTCAAATCCAGTATCCAATGATCATCAAAATACTAACAATCCATTTCATTCAAATTAAATAAAATAGTTCCATTCACATTTCATTAGAAACAAAACAATTTGAATAGATCATTACAAAATTTACATTAAGAGAATTTCAAATTACAATATATATTACAACTTTATACAAATTTTATACAACTGCTCAAGACCCATTTTTATATGTCCATACATTTATGTGCAATATATACATCAAAAGAATATTTACAATTAGGGTATAAATTATACCCGAAGACTTTAGGCTGAATGATCCTCAATCTTTAGCAGCTCAGTCTGCTGCTCCTCTAGTCTCTGTAGATTCATGATAGCAATAAAAGCTATCGCTGAGTACTAGGACTCAGTGGTGCACAACATACTAAAATAATCTTTATGCAAAAATAAAATCACATTTATTCAAAAATTTGACTAAACATGAGCATTAAACACAAAACATAAATTATGAGATTTTAATGCAAACCACGTTCATTTCGAAGTATCAAAACACATTTCATAAAACCCACAGTTAGATCATGCCATTCGAAACAAATAGAATCTCAATAGCCAGAGGCTAAAGAGAAATCACATCACAAGGCTAGCTAGCTCAAATATATGGATATCCATTCACATCCTCTTCTACTGGCACGCCTCAACACTTCTCCAGAGAAGGAATCAAAATTCGAAACTAATTACCCCCACTAGTCGTGCTAGTGAGGTGTTCAAATATATGGTCATGACACTGGAGCTTCAGTCAAACATCTCTTCAATTCATCAAAACTCTGCTGGCATTTGTCCGTCCACTAAAATTTCACATCTTTTCTAAGCAGCTTGGTCAATGGAAATGCCAACATGGAGAATCCCTTTACAAATCTACGGTAGTATCCGGCTAAACCCAGAAAACTACGAATTTCTGTGACATTTCTGGGTGGCCTCCAATTAAGGACAGCTTCAATCTTACTTGGATCTACCTTGATGCCCTCTTCTGATACTACATGCCCCAAGAAAGATATTTCTTTCAGCCAAAATTCACACTTCGACAATTTGGCATATAGCTGTTTCTCTCTCAAAGTCTGCAGTACAATCCGCAGATGTCTATCATGCTCTTTTGCATTCCTCGAATAGACCAATATATCATCTATAAATACCATAACAAACTGGTCGAGGTATGGTCTGAAGATAGTGTTCATCAGATCCATAAAAGCAGCCAGAGCATTAGTTAACCCAAATGGCATGACTAGGAATTCATAATGGCCATAGCGGGTTCTGAAGGCAGTTTTAGGAATACTCTGCTCTTGTACTTTCAGCTGATAATAACCTGATCTCAGGTCAATTTTGGAGAACACCGATGCACCCCTCAATTGATCAAACAAGTCATCAATACGGGGCAATGGATATCTATTCTTTATTGTCACCTTATTCAACTGCCGATAGTCAATGCATAACCGGAGAGTGCCATTCTTCTTCTTTACAAACAACATTGGCGCTCCCCAAGGTGACACACTAGGGCGGATAAAGCCCTTGTCAAGCAACTCCTGCAACTGTACTTTTAACTCTTTCAATTCTGCAGGTGCTATTCTATATGGCATTATGGAGATTGGGTCCACACCAGGCATAACATCAATCTCAAACTGCACCTCTCTTTCTGGAGGTAATCCTGGTAATTCATTAGGAAACAGATCCAAAAAATCACATACAGTAGGGATGTCCCTTAGTACTGGACTCCCCACTTGGGTGTCTATCACATGTGCTAAGTATGCTTCACACCCCTTTCTGATCATTCTTCTGGCTAGTGCAACCAAAATGATGTTTGATGGCAATAAATGCCTCTCCCCGTGTATTACCACATCATCGTATAAAGGGAGACCAAAAGTGACTGTCTTCAGTCTACAGTCAATCATGGCATGATGCATGGCTAACCAATCCATGCCTAAGATGATATCATACTCTTTGAAGGGCATTTCAATCAAGTCTGACAGAAAAACATGTCCTTGGATCACCAAAGGACAGTCTCTATAAATTCTGTTGACCCGGACCTCTTGTCCTAACTGACTAGTTACTAGCACTTCAAAATCCATTTGCACACATGGAACAGCAAGTGAACTAACTATGCTAGCACTAACATATGAATGGGTTGAACCTAGATCAAACAACACAAATACTTCTTGATCAGAGATAGAGAATGTACCAGCTACCACATCAGAAGTCTCAGCCTCTTCTCATTTGTCTCATTATGTAGATTCGTTGAAGCACTTCCTTGTCTGATCGACCAACTATGCCCCGATCACAGTAGTAGTGCCTCTACCTCTACCTCTTCCTCTACCAATGATGTGAACCTCGAGAGCGGGACTGCGAATAGATCCTCGCGTAGTAGGAGTGGACTATATCTCTAAGCACTAGTCTGAGTCTTTAGCTATATGGCCCTTGCCACAGCTTGATTCGCGAGCTCGGTGGCCCGATGGCACTCCCCATGAATCTTGCCACAAGTCTCACAGGGGCGGGTAGAATGTGAACCCCTACTCGACTGCTGACCAGACCTAGGGGGTCTCTGTCGGGAGAATCGGCCCCTACCAAATCTTCCACCTCGACCCCTGCTGGGTCCGCTAAATTTCTTCTTTTTCCCAGAAGTCCCACGAACTTCGGCTCTCTGGACTTTTCCCCCTTGTCTTTGTGATTTCTCGACTTTCTCGATTTTTCTTTAAGCGGGGTTGCTTGATTCTATTCTTTCCAACTCAAGTGCTTGAGACATGAGCTCGAGAAGTTCTTTGTGTCGAGAATCCCACAACTAGCATCCTTATGCTGGGCTTCAAACCCGTCTCAAATCTCTTGCACCTTGCCTTGCTAGTAGTAAGGAGACTCCCCGCATAGTGACTCAGGCAGGAGAACTCCCTCTCATACTCTGCCACCGATCGGTTTCCTTGTTTCAGACTCAAAAATTCTTGTAGTTTCTAGTCAACATATGCATCTGGGATGTATTTCTGTCTGAATTATCTGATGAAGTCATCCCAGGTCAACACTGGTGGTTCAGCCAAGCTGTGGGGGATGGTCTTCCACCAATCATACGCATCCCCTTGCAGTAGTGACACAGAGTACTCAAACTTCAGTTTATCTTGGCAATGTAGCTTCTTAAATACTCTGTCCATTCTTTCAAGCCATTGCTCTGCCTCTAAAGGGTCCACTGTACCCTTAAATTCTGCAGCCCCATACTTGATAATTTATCATATTATGCTGGAGGCGATGGTTGTGCCACGCAGTGGTTGGGGTGGAGCTTGAGCAGGCATACCCGACCATTTGTTGAAACATCGCGACCATCTGTCTGGCGAAGCTGCGGCATTTGTGAAATTTGGTCTTTCTTGACCCACTAACATTCGGTAAAGTGGGGCTTCCCTTAT
Organism: Hevea brasiliensis; assembly: GCF_030052815.1. NCBI lineage: Eukaryota > Viridiplantae > Streptophyta > Magnoliopsida > Malpighiales > Euphorbiaceae > Hevea > Hevea brasiliensis. The sequence goes on along the minus strand of NW_026614598.1, from coordinate 88,053 downwards.
GCCTCGGCTTCAGCAATTTGCTCAATCGAGCGATCTCCTTCTTCCATTTCAGGCTGAAGTTAGGGTATCTCCTGAACAAATAACACATGGAGATTTCCCTCTGTTAGTTCATATTCATGATGTAATGCACTGTATGTAACAATTATGGACATTGAGCAGTTGTACTTAACAAGAAAGACACAAATTTATAAGTTAAAAAATACTACAAAAATTTTCTCTGATACCACTAAAACATGTCACACCTTACCCCTCTGTAAGGCATAACATGATCCCGTAGAATACCTAATGAACTACCAAACTTCACCTACCGATAACTCATTAAGTACCCTACAAGGGATTTTAAAACAATTTTTTTATTTTTGATAAGTGGTGAGCATTTCTAATATGTCTTTTAAACATGTAATTAAGTTGAAAGCTAGTTGGAAATTTTAGCCCATTTTATTTTTTCGCAAATTTTATAAAAATTTCGACAGAGTCCCCTCTGTATTTTGAGAAAACAGTTCTTCAAATACTTGTAAAAAGCACTTCTAAAAATTTTCTCAACTACTGCTTCAATTTCAAACTCAATCTCAAACAATTTCTCAACACATTTATCAACTTTCAATTTCAAATCCAGTATCCAATGATCATCAAAATACTAACAATCCATTTCATTCAAATTAAATAAAATAGTTCCATTCACATTTCATTAGAAACAAAACAATTTGAATAGATCATTACAAAATTTACATTAAGAGAATTTCAAACTACAATATATATTACAACCTTATACAAATTTTATACAACTGCTCAAGACCCATTTTTACATGTCCATACATTTATGTGCAATATATACATCAAAAGAATATTTACAATTAGGGTATAAATTATACCCAAAGACTTTAGGCTGAATGATCCTCAATCTTTAGCAGCTCAGTCTGCTGCTCCTCTAGTCTCTGTATCTGCGACAGCAATAAAAGCTATCGCTGAGTACTAGGACTCAGTGGTGCACAACATACTAAAATAATCTTTATGCAAAAATAAAATCACATTTATTCAAAAATTTGACTAAACATGAGCATTAAACACAAAACATGAATTATTAGATTTTAATGCAAACCACGTTCATTTCGAAGTATCAAAACACATTTCATAAAACCCACAGTTAGATCATGCCATTCGAAACAAATAGAATCTCAATAGCCAGAGGCTAAAGAGAAATCACATCACAAGGCTAGCTAGCTCAAATATATGGATATCCATTCACATCCTCTTCTACTGGCACGCCTCAACACTTCTCCAGAGAAGGAATCAAAATTCGAAACTAATTACCCCCACTAGTCATGCTAGTGAGGTGTTCAAATATATGGTCATGACACTGTGTGACACCCCTTACCCGACTACAGTGTAGCCGAGCAAGTTATGCCACTCAGTGTGCCGAGCACTCTATTTTTATCTGATTTCATTATAGTTCTTGATTTATTTATTCAAAAACTTTATTGAAGATTTAGGCTATTTTTACTTTTATCAAAATCTAACTAAGTTGGAAATTTCAAAAATTTTAACGATAATCCGACAAAGTGTCGGCTGTAATTTGGACTAACAGTTCTTCTGAACTTGCCAAAGACAATTTCAATATATACTCAATTTCTCAAACTTAATAGTCTCAAAAATTTTCAAACATAATGTATCTCAATGCAGTATCCAGATTTCTCAGAAATCTCACTAGATTTTCAATATCTCAATATTCACAAGTATAATCTCATTATAGCTCAAATTCAATTCACATACTAAAATACTTACTTTGAATAGCTTCCATAATTCATAGGTTAATTACATGAGTTTATTTTGCACAAGATATACAAATAATTTACAATGTGCTAGGAATGAACAATTTACATAACATGTATAAAATGAGCCCTATCTACATGCATTGCTGAGGAGGTGACAATCTTGAACTCTTCTGACACTTCTGCAGATCTGGGCTCCAAAAATCTCGATCGACGATCTCTGGTTTTACCTTGATACTGCGAGGAAGCAATTCCATCGCGCTAAGCATTTCGCTTAGTGGTGCAATAATATAACGAAATAATATATACAAGTAAAGAAAGAAATAAATGATAATTCGGATACTCAAGAATCAATTTAATTTGGTATGGTATTTCCGGTATCAACGATCTTATATACTAGTTTGTTCCTCTTTGGAAGTGCTTAGTTTATAACTTTTGATAATACTAGCGGGTATATAATTTATTCTATCTGTATTGTATTTCAAGTGCATGCAGTTACGCAATTTATATTTTTGTTATGTTTCTTTTGCTAATCTCTTTTGCTTATTCATTCAATACTTAATTTAATTGTCTTTGGATTTTCATTATACTTAACTTAACTTAGCTGCTGAATTGAATAATACTTTAATTGATCGCCCAAGTAACCTATACTAGGCATTGGATGGATAACGGTCGTTGGCACTGGACACCGCGGTGCCTCGGGCGTCATACCATGGGACGCGAGCGTCAACCATGTATCACGATCGGTATGGCTAAAAAGCCATGATAACACATAATCGGGCATAAAAGCCATGAATACGGGCATAAAGCCATGAATACAGGGCATAAAGCCTTTCGTGATCGCTAACACAATACCTAATGGCATGCCAAACTATCCAAACCAATCTTGTTAGGTATACCAGGGCATTTGATACTTTAAAATATTAATATATTGTGCTTTATGACTTCATTTTTTTCATGATAAATTTCAATCATAATTCATACATTCATTTGATCATTTATATGATCACAATTCACATCAATTATTCTTTTATACCATTGTACTCAAAATACTTCTCCTCTTTACAATAATGAGAACTAATGTCTCATTCATACATTAATATGGTTTATTTATCCATTCATTATGTTATTCATATTGATCGCAATTCTAAACAATTGTTCACATATACCATTGTATTCAAAACATTTTTCCTTTCTCATTTATACATTCAAGAATCTACTTATGTAATTACAAATTTTATATTTCAAGTTGAGTTTCTAATATTTTATGAATTCCATTTGTGATGGGCATATAAGCCCTAACTATCTATTCACATCAGTTAGGTGACTATTTTTTCATGTTTCAAGTAATCCATAAACATTTCATGGATTTCAAATTTATGGCCTTAATTTCTTTTTAACAATTTTGACTAGGATGCATAGTCTACATTTGTCATACAATTCTAAGCATTTAAGCTTAGAATTGGTTCTAAATCTTCATCTTAATTTACTAATCATTTTGATTACTATTCCCTTACTAGTCAACCAAAATGTTGACTTTTTCATACTTAATGGATATATTAATTCTAATTACACCAAGATCCCACATTTTAAGTTTTACCTTCGCTAGTACTAATTGTCAATTGCAATTTAAAGTTCCCTAGATGCATTTCTAAATTTTCATACCTTAATTTGTTCTACTAATCTAGTTATTGTACTTTGTGTCTTTGTATTACTATTCATATTACTATTCACTCAAATTGTTGACTTTTTAATACATAATAAATTTATTGAATCTAAGTTCTCAAAGATACCGCATTTTGCATTTCAAATTTGTTGGTATTGGTTGCCAATACCATTTCCAAGCTTATTGGATACTTTTGAATTCTTCAAGTTTTGGTGTCACTATTCACCTCATTGGTCAACAAAAATGTTGACTTTTGGATAGAAAATAGGTACATGGGTTTTGGCATTCCCAATATGTCACATTTTGCATTTAAAACTTGTTAGAATTGATCACCAAATCCATTTCCAAACTTAGCACTAAAGGGCAGAATTTTCAGTTTTTGTACCATAAGATTACTGTTCCATTAGGGACTGTTACAGTGGAAATTTGAGGAAATGGTAAACATGAAAGTTGTTCCTTATTTTGTCTAGTTGAATTTTTTTTTTTGAATCACTCCATTTGGAGTTTTGTAGCTCAAGTTATGGCCAAAATAAGTTTACTGTTAACGTGCATTGTTCATGCTGAGATTTTGGGTCTGGCAGATTTTTGGTCCAACTTTAGTCAGTAATTTGATCAAGTTAAGTTCATAATTTGGTCTAACTTTCTTCATATGAAATGTTCTACTATTCCTTAGGTTTCCATCGGTTCAAGAATCGCCTAAATCCGAGTTTTCTAGAGAGAGTTATAGTCCTCCAAACATTACTGCTCAAATCAAAATCTGCAGAGTTGCAGGTTTGAACAGTAACTGTGACTGCCATTTGGGTTAGGTTCTGGTCATAATTTAGGGTAGGTTTCTTCATGAAAGTTGTTTGTCTATGTCTTAACTTATTGCTGTAAAATTTTCAGGTCAATTGACCAAATCTACAGTGAGTTATGGCCAAATGAACAGTTACTGTTCATTTGGTCATTTCTGCAGGGGCTGTTGCAGGGTGTCCGGATTGGGGCCATGTTTTGGTCCACTTTCTTTGGTCTTTTGGGCATGGTTTCTTCAGCAAAAATGTGTCATTATAAGCCTAGTTTCATGTCCAATTGGCCAAACACCAATTGGACCTACACAGCCAAAGTTATGGCTGTGCAAGTGGACTGAATTTTCAGTCCCTCTGCTGCACTAACAAGGCAGCCTACACATTCACTTGGCTATACTATTTTTCAGTCCAATTCCTGGTCAACATACCTAAAATGGTCACTAATTGACCCTTATAATGTTCTTTCACAATTCCATAAGCTAAATCCAAGTTTCACTTCTCAAAACCCTAATGTCCAATTTAAATTATCCATAAACCTCAATTAGCACACTAATTCAACATCCATGCATATTCATACCTTAAACATCATTTCTATCCATTCTAAATTCATTAAAACAATCAACCTCATCCTTCCTTAGGGCTACCAAAAATTAAAGATGCCCTAACACATATAACTTACTTCAAACTCTTACAATTTCTTAACTTAAAATGATGCTTTAACAAGGATTAAAGGAGTGAGAGTGAAAGGATAGCACTAACCTCACTTTAACCTCTTGTAGGGCAGATTTCTTCAAGCTAAAACTTCACTTTCCTTCTTCTTCTTGGCTGCCAAAAGCTTCCCCAAGTGATATGGTCAAGGTTTAATGAAAGGGGTTAGGGTTTAGTAGTGGAAACAAGAGAGAAATGAAGCTTAAAGGAGCTTTAATGGTGGAACCTCTTCTCTCTCTCTCTCTCTCTCAACGTTTTTTTAGGCTGCCCAAGGTTGAAGATGCAGATTGGTTTTTCATATTTTTGGTCTCTTTTATCTCTTTTAATAAGTTTAACAAATTGTGATTGGTGGAGGAAATTTAAATGACATCATATGATGTCATAATTAGCATTTTCTTTCATTTTCTTTTCTTCTCTTCTCTACTCATTTTCAATTCAATTTCTAGTAATGTTTATTCATATTTTATGTCATATTAATTATTTACTCAACTGGACAAGTCGGCCAAAAATCACCTCTGAAGGCGAAATGACCAAAATGCCCTCCGTTTGGCTTAACGGGTCAAAATTGTCTGTACCGATTGAAAAATTTTTCTAAATATTTTCTTGGCATTCTAATGCCATAGGAACCTCAATGACCCTTCTCTGGAGTCCCAATAATTATTTTATGAATTTTTTCCCGGGTCTAGGGCTCCTCGTTGCGAGAACCGCAACTTACCTCTGGTTACCCATCGCTTGGGCATAGCCATTTGACTTAGTTGCATTTTATTTCTAAAATTTTTTCTAAATTTTTCTTATTAATATTTGAGTTAATTATGGTCCCTCACTTTGATTTAAATATTTTTCCGGACATTCTAGCTGTTCGGACCGACACCGGTCACCGGAACAGTAGACTGTGCGGAATTGCTACCGGGAGGATGTTACAACTCTTCCCCTCTTATTTAAATTTCGTCCTCGAAATTTACCCAATGTAAATAGCCAAGGAGCTACTACCTCTTTATTTCTTCACCTTTCCGTGTTATCCTACTTCACTTTCTCCTTAGTCTCAATCCTATCCTCAAACAGTTATGTACTCATCCTTTTTCATCTTAAATACAGTCTCTTTCTCATCTCCATTCGCTATCTCATTGTCTCTTCACTCCCTTATTCCATACCTTAACCTAAAATAAACAGGAAATACAGATCTGCATTAGTGTCACCTCGACTCTTATGAATGCAATGCATGATATGCAATCTATCTAGGTCCAGGAACGCCTAAACCGCGCTCTGATACCACTAAATGTGACACCCCTTACCCGACTACAGTGTAGCCGAGCAAGTTATGCCACTCAGTGTGCCGAGCACTCTATTTTTATCTGATTTCATTACAGTTCTTGATTTATTTATTCAAAAACTTTATTGAAGATTTAGGCTATTTTTACTTTTATCAAAATCTAACTAAGTTGGAAATTTCAAAAATTTTAACGATAATCCGATAAAGTGTCATTGTAATTTGGACTATGATTCTTACGAACTCGCTAAAGACAATTTCAATATATACTCAATTTCTCAAACTTAATAGTCTCAAAAATTTTCAAACATAATGTATCTCAATGCAGTATCCAGATTTCTCAGAAATCTCACTAGATTTTCAATATCTCAATATTCACAAGTATAATCTCATTATAGCTCAAATTCAATTCACATACTAAAATACTTACTTTGAATAGCTTCCATAATTCATAGGTTAATTACATGAGTTTATTTTGCACAAGATATACAAATAATTTACAATGTGCTAGGAATGAACAATTTACATAACATGTATAAAATGAGCCCTATCTACATGCATTGCTGAGGAGGTGACAATCTTGAACTCTTGACATACGCGCAGATCTGGGCTCCAAAAATCTCAGTTGACAGTCTACTGGTTTTACCTTTAGTACCTGAACGAGGAAGCAATTCCATCGCGCTAAGCATTTCTGCTTAGTGGTGCAATAATATAACCAGAAATAATATATACAAGTAAAGAAAGAAATAAATGATAATTCAGATACTCAAGAATCAATTTAATTTGGTATGGTATTTCCAGTATCAACGATCTTATATACTAGTTTGTTCCTCATTGGAAGTGCTTAGTTTATAACTTTTTAGTAATACTAGTCGGTATATAATTTATTCTATCTGTATTGTATTTCAAGTCCTGCATTTGCTCGCAATTTATATTTTTGTTATGTTTCTTTTGCTAATCTCTTTTGCTTATTCATTCAATACTTAATTTAATTGTACCGATTTTCATTATACTTAACTTAACTTAGCCGAATTGAATAATACTTTAATTGATCGCCCAAGTAACCTATACTAGACGATTGGATCGATAACGGTCGTTGGCACTGACACCGCGTGCCTCGGTCGTCATACCATGGGACGCAGAACGTCAACCATGTATCACGATCGATGGCTAAAAAGCCATGATAACACATAATCGGGCATAAAAGCCATGAATACGGGCATAAAGCCATGAATACAGGCATAAAGCCTTTCGCAGTACTGCTAACACAATACCCTATTGGCATGCCAAACTATCCAAACCAATCTTGTTAGGTATACTAGGGCATTTGATACTTTAAAATATTAATATATTGTGCTTTATGACTTCATTTTTTTCATGATAAATTTCAATCATAATTCATACATTCATTTGATCATTTATATGATCACAATTCACATCAATTATTCTTTTATACCATTGTACTCAAAATACTTCTCCTCTTTACAATAATGAGAACTAATGTCTCATTCATACATTAATATGGTTTATTTATCCATTCATTATGTTATTCATATTGATCGCAATTCTAAACAATTGTTCACATATACCATTGTATTCAAAACATTTTTCCTTTCTCATTTATACATTCAAGAATCTACTTATGTAATTACAAATTTTATATTTCAAGTTGAGTTTCTAATATTTTATGAATTCCATTTGTGATGGGCATATAAGCCCTAACTATCTATTCACATCAGTTAGGTGACTATTTTTTCATGTTTCAAGTAATCCATAAACATTTCATGGATTTCAAATTTATGGCCTTAATTTCTTTTTAACAATTTTGAATAGGATGCATAGTCTACATTTGTCATACAATTCTAAGCATTTAAGCTTAGAATTGGTTCTAGGTCTTCATCTTAATTTACTAATCATTTTGATTACTATTCCCTTACTAGTCAACCAAAATGTTGACTTTTTCATACTTAATGGATATATTAATTCTAATTACACCAAGATCCCACATTTTAAGTTTTACCTTCGCTAGTACTAATTGTCAATTGCAATTTAAAGTTCCCTAGATGCATTTCTAAATTTTCATACCTTAATTTGTTCTACCAATCTAGTTATTGTACTTTGTGTCTTTGTATTACTATTCATATTACTATTCACTCAAATTGTTGACTTTTTAATACATAATAAATTTATTGAATCTAAGTTCTCAAAGATACCGCATTTTGCATTTCAAATTTGTTGGTATTGGTTGCCAATACCATTTCCAAGCTTATTGGATACTTTTGAATTCTTCAAGTTTTGGTGTCACTATTCACCTCATTGGTCAACAAAAATGTTGACTTTTGGATAGAAAATAGGTACATGGGTTTTGGCATTCCTAATATGCCACATTTTGCATTTAAAACTTGTTAGAATTGATCACCAAATCCATTTCCAAACTTAGCACTAAAGGGCAGAATTTTCAGTTTTTGTACCATAAGTTTACTGTTCCATTAGGGACTGTTACAGTGGAAATTTGAGGAAATGGTAAACATGAAAGTTGTTCCTTATTTTGTCTAGTTGAATTTCTTTTTTTGAATCACTCCATTTGGAGTTTTGTAGCTCAAGTTATGGCCAAAATAAGTTTACTGTTCACGTGCACTGTTCATGCTGAGATTTTGGGTCTGGCAGATTTTTGGTCCAACTTTGGTTAGTAATTTGATCAAGTTAAGTTCATAATTTGGTCTAACTTTCTTCATATGAAATGTTCTACTATGCCTTAGGTTTCCATCGGTTCAAGAATCGCCTAAATCCGAGTTTTCTAGAGAGAGTTATAGTCCTCCAAACATTACTGCTCAAATCAAAATCTGCAGAGTTGCAGGTTTGAACAGTAATTGTGACTGCCATTTGGGTTAGGTTCTGGTCATAATTTAGGGTAGGTTTCTTCATGAAAGTTGTTTGTCTATGTCTTAGCTTATTGCTGTAAAAATTTCAGGTCAATTGACCAAATCTACAGTGAGTTATGGCCAAATGAACAGTTACTGTTCATTTGGTCATTTCTGCAGGGGCTGTTGCAGGGTGTTCGGATTGGGGCCAAGTTTTGGTCCACTTGCTTTGGTCTTTTGGGCATGGTTTCTTCAGCAAAAATGTGTCATTATAAGCCTAGTTTCATGTCCAATTGGCCAAACACCAATTGGACCTACACAGCCAAAGTTATGGCTGTGCAAGTGGACTGAATTTTCAGTCCCTCTGCTGCACTAACAAGGCAGCCTACACATTCACTTGGCTATACTATTTTTCAGTCCAATTCCTGGTCAACATACCTAAAATGGTCACTAATTGACCCTTATAATGTTCTTTCACAATTCCATAAGCTAAATCCAAGTTTCACTTCTCAAAACCCTAATGTCCAATTTAAATTATCCATAAACCTCAATTAGCACACTAATTCAACATCCATGCATATTCATACCTTAAACATCATTTCTATCCATTCTAAATTCATTAAAACAATCAACCTCATCCTTCCTTAGGGCTACCAAAAATTAAAGATGCCCTAACACATATAACTTACTTCAAACTCTTACAATTTCTTAACTTAAAATGATGCTTTAACAAGGATTAAAGGAGTGAGAGTGAAAGGATAGCACTAACCTCACTTTAACCTCTTGTAGGGCAGATTTCTTCAAGCTAAAACTTCACTTTCCTTCTTCTTCTTGGCTGCCAAAAGCTTCCCCAAGTGATATGGTCAAGGTTTAATGAAAGGGGTTAGGGTTTAGTAGTGGAAACAAGAGAGAAATGAAGCTTAAAGGAGCTTTAATGGTGGACCCTCTTCTCTCTCTCTCTCTCAACGATTTTTTAGGCTGCCCAAGGTTGAAGATGCAGATTGGTTTTTCATATTTTTGGTCTCTTTTATCTCTTTTAATAAGTTTAACAAATTGTGATTGGTGGAGGAAATTTAAATGACATCATATGATGTCATAATTAGCATTTTCTTTCATTTTCTTTTCTTCTCTTCTCTACTCATTTTCAATTCAATTTCTAGTAATGTTTATTCATATTTTATGTCATATTAATTATTTACTCAACTGGACAAGTCGGCCAAAAATCACCTCTGAAGGCGAAATGACCAAAATGCCCTCCGTTTGGCTTAACGGGTCAAAATTGTCTGTACCGATTGAAAAATTTTTCTAAATATTTTCTTGGCATTCTAATGCCATAGGAACCTCAATGACCCTTCTCTGGAGTCTCAATAATTATTTTATGAATTTTTCCCCGGGTCTAGGCCTCCTCGTTGCGAGAACCGCAACTTACCTCTGGTTACCCATCGCTTGGGCACCGGCTCATTTGACTTAGTTGCATTTTATTTCTAAAATTTTTTCTAAATTTTTCTTATTAATATTTGAGTTAATTATGGTCCCTCACTTTGATTTAAATATTTTTCCGGACGTTCTAGCTGTCCGGACTGACACCGGTCACCGAATGAGATGGTATTGGAATTACTCTGGGAGGATGTTACACACTGTGGTTTCAAAACTTATCTTAACAATTTGCTAAACATTGTCATTTCAAATATACACAATAACTTTCACAGTTTAAATCAAAACATCATAAATAATATCACAATTAAACTTTCAACAATTCCAAAGCACAAGTAAAATACATATTTCGTTCACTTTATCAATGAATTTTAAAGCATGGAGATGTTGTGCACAAACCTCAAGCGAGTCGTCCCTTAGCCTCGACTCGGTTCCTTGGGTTCCTTCCGGATATTCTTTTCAACTGAAACACACAATTTTACAATGTTTCAGTATTAGAACTTAACACAAATCCAAAATAAATTTAGCTTCACATTTACCTAGTTCTAACATGTTAAATTCGACGTTCTCGAAATTTTTGTGTTTTGGGTTACTATTCACTACACTATTCAAGTCAAATAGTTGACTTTCTAAGGCTTAATAGGTATGGAAACTCCAACTTCACCCACATACCACATTTTGGTCACTAAACTTGTTGGTTTTGGTCATTTTCTCAAAGCTTAGGTCTTTTAGGCAAAATTGCTAATTTTCGGTTTTGGGGTCCTAAGTTGCACTGTTTCATTGGTCCTTTTACTATTGGAATTTGGCAAAACTTCCTTCATAGAAAATGTTCCTTATTGTCTTAAGTGTATTCTCATTTTTGGATCACCCCAATTGGAGTTTTGTAGCTCAAGTTATAGCAAAAATACAATTACTGTTCACGTGCACTGTTCATGCTACAATTTTGGTTCTGGCAGATTTTTGATCCAACTTTGTGCAGTAATTTGATCAAGTTAAGTCCATAATTTGGTCTAATTTCCTTCATACGAAATGTTCCACTATGTCTTAGGTTTCCATCGGTTCAAGAATCGCCAAAATCGGAGTTCTCTAGAGAGAGTTATAGCCATTGGAACTTTACTGCTCAAATGGAAATCTATAATTTTGCAGGTTCGGTAACTCAACTTTGCTCAATCATTTGGTTAGGTTAATGGCATAATTTGGGTTGGTATTCTTCATAAAAGTTTTAGATTTATATCTTATCTAATTACTGGTAAAATTTCAGGTCATTTTGACCAACCTAGCTCGAGTTATGACCAAATGAACAGTTACTATTCATTTGGTCAGTTTGTGTAGTGGCAGACTGCTCTCATTTCACTTTGGTCAATTTGTTCATTAAGTTTTGGTTAGTTTTTGGCCATGGTTTCTTAATGAAAATTGTGCTATTTTATGTCTATTTTCATCCCCAATTTGTGGCATATTAATTGGACTTGTAAAATTTCCATTTTGGTCCTTCAAAGTTGGCTTGGTCATGCTGCCAGCAGCATGACCATTTGCCCTACGAATTTAACTTTCATTCTCACAATTTTCACACATCTCTTTTGGTCATTATTGACCATTTTTCATCTCACAATAGACCAAAGTCATCATTTATGCATTTCTCCAAAAATTTGCCTCAAAACCCTAGGTCTCCAAACACTAATTACACTAAAATGTTGCATTTATTCCCATTTATGCATTTCCAACTTACTACCATTCTCATGCAAGCTTACTAACACATTTAATTCATTCAAAATACATCAAACTCTCCCACATCCATGGCTGGCTGAAATTCCAGTTTGTTCTTCCCCATATAATTTTTTTTTAATTTTAAGTGTATTTATAAGTAAATCAAGCTATAAACACAACTACTAAAGTTCAAATTTACAAATGGATGTGCTTACCTCACTTGAATTTGAATTCTCTATTTTCTCTCCTCTTTTCTTCTTTCTTTGATGATCAATCTCCTTTTCAAGTAACTAAAACAAGTTTTTATAGGTGAATTTGGAGTAAGGTAAGATCAAATGGGTGTATAAAAGCTTGAAGCAAGCTTTAATGGTGAAGTTCCCATGGAGGGCTCATGAAGAAGGTGGGGCGGCAACTTGGGAAGAGGAAGGGCTTTCTAAATTTTTTTTTCTTTTCTTTTCTTTAATCTTTATCCCTTTTAGAAGACCAAAAATCCTAATTACTAAATAATTTAATTAATTTCTTTATGACATCATGCATAATGTCATCACCTTTGACTTTTCCATCTTCTTTTTCTTTTTTTTATTTATTTTTTTATTAGTTCTTTAATTTAATTCTCGATTCTGAAATTTTATTTTCTCTGATTTTATTTGACAGTTAGGTCAGGAGTCAGCTCTCGGGGTCAATTGACCAAATTGCCCCTCACCGGTTCATCCCGGTTTGCAAATAATTCCATATTTCTTTCGGTTCCCTGACCTAATTATTTGACTGACTTAACAGTTCTTTTTCGTGATTTTCTCTTTTCCACTGTGTCCATAAGGGTCCTAAGGACCGCAGCATCACTTTTTACGATTCGAAATTTGAGTTTAAAACGACTTATGATCATTCAGAGAAGGTCACCGATCTCTGTGACTCTCGGCTCGTTTAACTTCTTTTGTTCTGTTTTTCTTATTTATACTTAACTAATTGAACATTACTAATTATTTGTGTTTGTGGCTTATCTAGTTGTCTTAAGTGTGGTTCTAATTCCCTTAATTGTTCGGACCGACACCGGTCAGCGGAACAGTGAAATCTACCAAGCTATGCAAATGGGGTGTTACAGCATGGTTTTGAAATGAATTTTGATTGTGCATGTACATATTTCCTTTGATAAGTACAACTGCTCAAGTGTCCTAAATTGATACATATGACATATTTACATCATAAATATGAATTAATGGAGAGAAATCTCCTTGTGTAGGTTATCCCGAGAAAAGAAAATTTTCTGAATAGAAATGGAAGAGGGGAATAAACCAGTAGAACAATTAGATACGGCTGAGGCACAAAAGGAGGCCTCAGCTCCTCAGAGTGTTGAAGGCTCGACTGTACCAATTCCATCGGTACAAATCACCGCACAAGTGGCATAGCAAATGGCCACCTTCTCACCCATTAAATATACTGCAAGGGATTTTAAAACAATTTTCTTACTTTTTGAAAGTGGTAAGCTTTTATAGCAAGTATTAAAAACATTTACTTAAAGTTTAAAGACTAGTTAAAATTTTTGTCCATTTTTATTTTTACACAAATTTTGGAAAATTTTTGGCAGAGTGCCATCTATATTTGGGAAAAACAGTTCTTCAAAACCTGTAAAAAAAACTTCCAAATAATTCATTTCAACGCAATTGCAACCACCAAAACCCAAATCATCACAAATCCAACAAATCTCCATAATTTATGACAATTGCAAAACGTTTAAGTAAATCCATTCTCATTGCATTGAAAATATTTTATTTCATTTACAATATAGTCCACAGGCATAACAAGCTAAAAGATAATATGTAACACCCTCCCCGTAGCAACTCCGTACATTCTACTGTTTCGATGACCGGTGTCGGTCCGGACAGCTAGAACGTCCGGAAAAATATTCAAATCAAAGTGAGGGACCATAATTAACTCAAATGTTAATGAGAAAAATTTAGCAAAAATTTTAGAAATAAAATACAACCAAGTTAAACGAACCGGTGCCCTAGCAATGGGTAACCAGAGGGAAGTTGCGGTTCTCGCAACGAGGAGCCCTAGACTCGGGGGAAAAATTATAAAATAATTTTTGGGACTCCAGAGAAGGGTTATTGAGGTTCCCATGGCATTAGAATGCCAAGAAAATACCTAGAAAAATTTTTCAATCGGTACAGACAATTTTGACCCGTTAAGCCAAACGGAGGGCATTTTGGTCATTTCGCCTTCAGAGGTGATTTTTGGCCGACTTGTCCAGTTGAGTAAATAATTATTATGACATAAAATATGAATTAATGTTGATGAAAAACTAATTCAAAGTTAGTAGAAAAGAAAAGAAAAGAAAAATCAATAAAATGCAAATAATGACATCATGCACATTTAAAGATGATGAAATTAAAAATCCTTAACCAATTAGAGTTAGACAAATGCATTTAAAAAGGATAAAAGAAATTGAAAGAGACCAAATTTGGTCATCTTCTTCCATTTATCCCAAGTTGGCCGAATCTCTCTCTACTCTCTCTTCCTCATTTTTTCTTCTTCTCCCAAGCTTAAATTTCCCACAATTCTCACCATAAAAACCCTAGCTCCCAACATTAAAAGTTGATTTTAGACCTTGATCAAGTGTTTAGTAGCAAAAAAAAAAAAAAAAAAAAGAGGAGAAGTGAAGGTTTAACAAGTTGGGGATTTTATCAAATAAGGTTAGTGCATATTAACTTCCTAATCTTGTTTACTTATTGAAATTTAGTTTGAATATGAATAAATAATTAAGAAATTGAAGAAAATCATGTGTGAAATTGAGAAGCAAATTTTGGCCAGCTCTTATAGGATGAGGAATTGATGAGTTTTATTGGGCTAAAATCTAAATACAAGCTTAGATAATGACATATGAATGATTGATGACCTTAATTGGGATGTGTTGCATGATTCATGGATTGGAAGCTAGGGTTTTAGAAGTAAAAATTGACTTGGCTTATAAAATTGTTTAAGAACACTCTAATGGTCAATAAGTGACCATTTGAGGAGATTTGACCATAATATGGACTGAAAAATAGCATGGTGAATTGAATGACTATGCTGCCTAGGGACAGTGAATGGTGAAATTTCGGTCAATTACAGCCATAACTTTGGCTGTGTTAGTCCAATTGGTGTTTGGCCAATTGGACATGAAACTAGGCTTATAATGACACATTTTTGCTGAAGAAACCATGCCCAAAAGACCAAAGCAAGAGGACCAAAACTTGGCCCCAATCCGGATCCCCTGCAATAGCCCCTGCAGAAATGACCAAATGAACAGTTTTGGCCATAACTCACTGTAGATTTGGTCAATTGAGCTGAAATTTTTACAGCAACAAGTTAAGACATAGAAAAACAACTTTCATGAAGAAACCTACCCAAAATTATGACCAGAACCTAACCCAAATGGCAGTCACAGTTACTGTTCAAACCTGCAACTCTGCAGATTTTCATTTAAGCAGTAATGTTTGGATGGCTATAACTCTCTCTAGAAAACTCAGATTTAGGCGATTCTTGAACGATGGAAACCTAAGGCATGGTAGAACATTTCATATGAAGAAAGTTAGACCAAATTATGAACTTAACTTGGTCAAATTACTGACCAAAGTTGGACCAAAATCTGCCAAAACCCAAAATCTCAGCAGGAACAGTACACGTGAAGAGTAAACTTATTTTGGCCATAACTTGAGCTACAAAACTCCAAATGGAGTGATTCAGAAAAAGAAATTCAACTAGACAAAATAAGGAACGTTTTCTATGAAGGAAGTTTTGTCAAATTCCAACTGTAAATCGACCAATGAAACAGTGTAACTTCGGAGCACCAAAACCGAAAATTGGCAATTTTGCCAAAATGACCTAAGCTTTGAGAAAGTGACCAAAACCAACAAGTTTTAAATGAAAAATGTAGTATGTTTGAAGTGCCAAAGTCAATGTACATTTTTCCTATGCAAAAGTCAACATTTTAGTTGACTAATGAAGTGAATAGTGACATGAAAACTTGAAATAAGCTTGGAAATGGATTTGGTAATTGATTCCAACAAGTTTTAAATGCAAAATGTGGTACATTGGGAGTGTTAAAACCAATGCACCTATGATCTATGCAAAAGTCAACTTTTTATTGACTATTGAAGTGAATAGTGACATAAAAACTTGAAATTCAAAAATTGAAGAATTCAAAAGTATCAAATGCCCTAGTAGGCCTAATGTGATTGGTTTGGATAGGTTGGCATGCCAATAGGGTTACGATAGCGATCTGCGTATGATGTATGGCTTCATTGCCATTCAGTGATCTGATAGCCTATGGCTATACTGATTATGATGTTTTACTTGGCTTTATGCCTTATTGCTTATATGGCTTATTAGCCATTCTGTTTGCACACCACACATTGTGACCGATGGTGTGACGGCCCGAGGTACCTGGTACCCAGTGCTAGTTTACCCGTTTATCCAGTCCGGTCAATTTGTATAGGTTACTTGGGCATGGAAAAGTATAACTGTAATTGAACTGATTGTTAAAGAAAATACGAAAATTAAATATCGTAAATGATTACGATAGAATACAAAGAAACTCAAGATCATGAAAAAATAAATAAACAAAATGCATGAAGAAGTTAATATCATAAACGTAATTAGCCCTCACTAAACATTAAGTTGGTAATTATTCGTTCTTAAGAACACAAAGGCTAAGAAATTATGATTTTTAGTTGCATATTATTTCTGTCTAGGTTAATCTTTGCACCACTAAGCTTTATGCGTAGCGCGTCGCTTTGCAACGCGTAGGTGCGAAAGATACCGATCGAGAGCCGTAGACCACGATTGGGTAAGTCCATCTGCGATTCTGCATAGTGTCCGTGTCACCTCACAGGCTACAGTGCATTGGTAGGACACTAGGTGTCATTTTGGTATTTTGTAATTGATCTTATTTTCTCATGTGTAAATGAACTTATGAAATGTAATTTGATGCTCATGTAAATAATGAGAATTGTGTTTGTAAATGAAAAAGTGAATGTTTATCTGTGATATATATATGATTATCACATGAAATGAATGATTGAGAAATGAATGTGAACTGAAAAATATTGAGATTTTGATAAATTGAGTTGAGATGAATGAATAAGAATATAGGAAGTGTTTTTCACAGTTCAAGAAGAGCAGTTTTCTCCATTTTTAGCCAGGTACACTGGGATTTTCTTTAAAAATTTTCAGAACCTCAAATAAATTACAATTTCAATAAATGAATTATATTTCACAAATTATTTTCAAAACTATGATAAAAATGAATTAAGATAAAATAGAGTGCTCCGGCACACTGAGTGGCATAACTTGCTCGGCTACACTGTAGTCGGGTAAGGGGTGTCACATAATATTTTTACATATGACTGTATAATTGCTCAATTAAAAAAAAAAACATATGACTATAACATTATTTACATCAACTAATTACAAGGGTATAACTAAATACCCGTACAAAAGCCTCAGTGTAGTCCCAACAATCAACAGCTCACTCTATTGCTTTTTCCTTATTTTTATCTGCGACAGCAAAGAAAGCTATCGCTAAGTATAAAAATACTCAGTGGTGCACAATAAAATATAAAATGCAAAATATAAAACATTTGTTATTAATTCACAGTTCAAATATTTTGCAATCGCATTTCAATTTTCAAATCACATTTATCACAAATCACAATTTAAATATTTCATAATTTTCAAAGCTTAATATAACACAAATTTAATTAAACAATTTAATAAATATAGTGTTGCCAATCAATAACACAACTTAGGCCATGACACAAAATTTCCGAACATGCCTTGTTGTACACCACGACAAGAAAAACTCACCCCACTAATCGAAATCAATGAGGAAGGTGGCTAGCTAGCTAATGAGTACTCATCCAAACTCACCTCAAACTGGGAAGCTAGAGAGGGAGGAATATAGTCATACTCACCCCATAAATGTAGGAGGAACATAGTGATATTGCCATGCCAAGTGTGAATAAAAAATAATTTAAATCAAGTTATTCAAACATTTCACGCAAAAGACAAATCAATTTCCAATTCAAATTTCCATTCATAAAATGGCAACACAGCATTTCTCAAAACTCATAATTAGTACAACTAATTTACAATGCATAGCTAAATAAGTTTTCAATTAGAAAACGTTAAATTAAAGTTTATTGTGCACAAACCTGATGTGAGTCGCCTCTAGGCCTGGACTCAGTTTGCCCTATCTTTATCCAGGTCTTTTTCAGCTGAAACACGCAATTTATAGTGTTTCAGTACCTTATCTCATAATAAATCTAATAATTAATTCATATATACTTAATTTTAGCCCCAATATGCTTAAACTAACATTCTTGGAAATTTCAATTGGAAATTGATTTTTGTTTTGCGTGAAATGTTTGAATAACTTGATTTAAATTATTTTTTATTCACACTTGACATGGCAATATCACTATGTTCCTCCTCCATTTATGGGGTGAGTATGACTATATTCCTCTCTCTCTGGCTTCCCAGTTCGAGGTGAGTTTGGATGAGTACTCATTAGCTAGTTAGCCACCTCCCTCATTGATTTCGATTAGTGGGGTGAGTTTGCCTTGTCGTGGTGTACAACACAACATGTTTGGAAATTTTGTGTCATGGCCTAAGTTGTGGTATTGATTAGCAACACTGTGTTTATTAAATTGTTTGATCAAATTTGTGTTATGTTAAGTTTTGAAAATTGCGAAATATTTAAATTGTGATTTGTGATAAATGTGATTTGAAAATTGAAATGTGATTATGAAATATTTGAACTGTGAATTAATAACAAATATTTTATATTTTGAATTTTATATTTTATTGTGCACCACTTAGTATTTTTATACTCAGCGATAGTTTTCTTTGCTGTCGCAGATAGAAACAAGAAAAAAATAACAGAGTGAGTTGCTGATTGTTGGGACTACACTGAGGCTTTTGTATGGGTATTTAGTTATACCCTTGTAATTAGTTGATGTAAATAATGTTTTAGTGATATGTATTTTTTTTTTTTTTTGTAATTGAGTAGTTGTACAGTCATATGTAAAAATATTATCTTTTGGCTTGTTATGTCTGTGAACTATATTGTAAATGAAATCAAATATTTTCAATACAATGAGAATGGATTTACTTAAATATTTTGCAATTGTCATAAATTATGGAGATTGGTTGGATTTGTGATGATTTGAGTTTTGGTGGTTGCAATTGGATTGAAATGAATTATTTAGAAGTGTTTGTCACAGGTTTTGAAGAACTGTTTTTCCCAAATATAGAGGGTACTCTGTCGAAAATTTTTCAAAATTTGTGTAAAAATAAAAATAGAAAAAAATTTTAACTAGTCTTTAAACTTTAAGTAAATGTTTTTAATACTTGCTATAAAAGCTCACCACTTTCAAAAAGTAAGAAAATTGTTTTAAAATCCGTTGTAGTATATTTAATGGGTACAAACCTGATGTGAGTCGCCTTTAGGCCTTGACTCAGTTTGCCCTATCCTTATCTAGGTCTTTTTCAGCTGAAACACTCAATTTATAGTGTTTCAGTATCTTATCTCATAATAAATCCAATAATTAATCTATATATACTTAATTCTAGCCCCAATATGCTTAAACTAACGTTCTTGGGAATTTTCATTTCGGAGTTACTATTCATGATACTATTCAAGTCAATTTGTTGACTTTCTTATGCTTCATAGGTATAGGGATTTCAATTTCACCCACATCCCATATTTTGGTTACCAATTTTATTGGTTTTAGTTGCTCCTTAGATTTTTAGGTTTCCTAGGCACAATTTCAAAATTTCCAAATTTGGTGTCCTATTTTTTACTGTTCCATTGGTCATGTTGCTGTTAGAATTTGGCAAAGTTTTCTTCATAGAAGTTGTTCCTTATCGTCTTAACTTTAATTCCCTTTTTGAATCACTCAATTTGGAGTTCTGTAGTCCAAGATATGACTATTTGAATGAGGCTAGCCGGATTTGGTGTTACCCAGAATTTTAGGCATTTTCTGGATATTAGTAGTTTTTGTGTGTTGATTATAGGTGAGTTTTTAGATAGGTTATGGTCAAAAATTTGGATTTGTTTTCTTCATGAAAGTTGTAGGGCTATGTCTCCGCTTTCCATTGGTATAAAATTCAGGTCATTTGGACCTTCCTAGACCAAGTTATGGTCATTTAAGTAACTACTGTTCATTTGGTTATTTTTATACAGGGCAATGTGCCCTAATCCGGATTTGGCCTAATTGTTCACTAAGTTATGGTCATTTTCTAGGAATGATTCCTCAATGAAAAATGGTCCACTTTGTGTCTAGTTTCATTTCCAATTGGCCTCAAGCCAATTGGGTTGGTAAATTTTCAGTTTTCGTCCCTGAAAGGGACCTAGGTCTAGCTATCTGCATATTGACCTTAACCAATCCGAATTGAAACTTGGTTCTAGCAATTCACACACACCACAAATGGTCACAATTGACCATTTCTCAACTCAAATAAGGTCATTTACATCAATTGACCAATTCTCAACTTTTTCTCTAATTTTTCAAAATGCTCAAAACCCTAATTATATAAAGTTCAAATCTAATACATTCAAAGTGCACATTCAATGTTTACATACTTCATTCAACCTCAACAACTAATTAAACACATCAAAATAATTCATTTCAAACCCTAACTAAGGCTGGCCAAAATTCTCATTTGGTCCCCCGACAATTATTTTCTTTTGATTTTAAGTTAAGATCTAAACCACTTACACTAAAAACATAAGTATTAAACATAATTTTTTAATTCAAACCACTAACCTTAAACTTTGATGTTCAACTCCTCAATTTCTTCCTTTTCTTCTTTTCTTTCCTTCTTCTAAAGCTTTCTCAAGTTGATCTAACAAGTTTTTATGGGTTAGATTGGGGTTAAAGCAGGTTTAAGTGGTTGAAATCAAGCTTGGATGTAAGCTTTCAATAGAGTAACAATGGTGGTTTAAGAGAGAGAGGTGGGGCGGCAACTAGGGAAGAAGAAGAAAGGAAATAATTTTTTTTTTTCAATTTTGTGTTGATTTTATGTGTTTTAGTCTTATTTGACTTGGTCAATTATGGTAGGGAAATTAAAATGAGTTATGACATCATGATGATGTCATAAAAGTGATGTAAGGTGATGTAATAAACTTTTTCCTTTTTCTTTTTCTTTTGTATTTATTTTTTCATTAGTTCCTTAATTTAATTCTCGATTCCGAAATTTTCTTTTCTTTGATTTTATAAAACAGTTAGGTCAGGAGTCAGCTCTAGAGATGAATTGACCAAATCGCCCCTCGCCGGTTCAATCTGGTTTGCAAGTTATTAGATATTTTTTCCGGATCCCTGACCTAATTATTTGACTTGCTTAATAACTCTTTTTCGTGATTTTCTCTTTTCCACTGTGTTCGCAATAGTTCTAAGGACCGTGGCGTCACATTTTCTAGTTCAAAATTTGAGTTAAGACTGACCTCGCAGTCACTTTTCGAGAAAAGAAAATTTTCTAAATAAAAATGGAAGAGGGGAATAAACCAGTAGAACAATCAGATACGATTAAGGCACAAGAGGAGGCCTCAGCTCCTCGGAGTGTCGAAGGCTCGACTGTACCAATTCCACCAGTACAAATCACCGCACAAGTGGCACAGCAAATGGCCACCTTCTTCCAACAAATGGCTGATAGTTTGTCAGCCCAAGCTCAAAACCAAGCTCAAGCCCAAGTACAGACTTAACCCCCACAAGGGCAGTATGAAATAAAAAAGAGTGAGAAATATATGGGTCAGAACTCGAATAGGCAATTGGGGAAAAGAAAAGAATTTGATTAACCCCGAATTTATAAATATGACAGAGGCGCCTTTTGGTGGAATGGCCTGGAGAGTTTTAAGAACTCTAGGGTTAAGCATGCTCGCTTGAGAGAAATTCTAGGATGGGTGACCTCCTGGGAAGTTCTCCATTCCACCTATGGGACAAAACCATAAGGCTTATGGCCAAAGCGGACAATTCCTCTAGTGATTTTAGTCCGATCATTACAATTGGTATCAGAGCATGGTTTTGAAATGAATTTTGATTGTGCATGTACATATTTTCTTTAACAAGTACAACTGCTCAAGTGTCCTAAATTGATACATATGACATATTTGCATCATAAATATGAATTAATGTAGAGAAATCTCCTTGTGTGGGTTATCCCGAGAAAAGAAAATTTTCTAAATAGAAATAGAAGAGGGGAATAAACTAGTAGAACAATCAGATACGGTTGAGGCACAAGAGGAGACCTCAACTCCTTGGAGTGTCGAAGGCTCGACTGTACTAATTCCACTGGTACAAATCACTGCACAAGTGGCACAGCAAATGGCCACCTTCTTCCAACAAATGGCTGATAGTTTGTCAGCCCAAGCTCAAGCCCAAGTACAGACTCAACCCCTACAATGGCAGTATGAAATAGAAAAGAGTGAGAAATCTATGGGTCAGAACTCAAATAGGCAATTAGGGAAAAAAAAAAGAATTTGAGGAACCCCGAATTTATGGATATGACAGAGGCGCTTTTTGGTGGAATGGCCTGGAGAGTTGGAAGAACTCCAGGGTTAAGCGTGCTCGCTTGAGAGAAATCCTAGATGGGTGACCTCCTGGGAAGTTCTCCATTCTACCTATGGGACAGAACCGTGAGGCTTATGGCCAAAGCGGACAATTCCTCTAGTGGTTGGAGTCCGATCGTTACAGATTCCTTATGTGAAAATCTAACTCTTCCAAGTAAACCAAATAATTATTAGCAATTGCTAATATCTTTTCTCTTTGAGATATTTTTAATGGCATTTTTTTTTTGTGGTTCACATTTATTAGTTCTTCATAGGTGAGCTTCTTAAGGTTGTGTTTCATCATCATGTTGTGTAGCATTGTTAGAATATTCAACAACTGCTAGAACAACATGTGGAGTAGGAGTGGATATAGAAACATTAATAGGCACAGGAAAATCAACTTTAATTTCTTGTATATCGACATCCTGTCTTTTAACATTCTCACTAACTTCATCATTCTTCAAGGAGTCTAGCATTACCAGTTTTTATAATTTTTGGACTATGATTTAGAATATAAAACCTATACCTTTTAGATTTCTTTGGATAACTAGTAAAGTATCCACTTATCATTCAAAAATCTAATATCTTTTCATGTGGATTATAAATTCGTGCTTCTGCTCAACAACTGAAACATGCAGGTACCTTAAATTAGGTTTCCTTTCAGTTCACAATTCATAAGGTAATTTTGAGACTAACTTACTAGGATATTTAATAAGCATACAATGGTTTTAAGTACATATATCCACGAAGATATAGGTAAAGAAGAGTTATTCATTATACTCCTAACCATATCCAGTAAAGTCTAATTTCACCTTTCAGCCACCCCATACACATATGCCATGACTTTCTAAGAACTTTACAGATGGACTAAGACATCTTGTCCCAATTCATTATGTTTCCCATCCTCTATCTAACCTTATTATTTTCACCTTATTATTTTCACTTTTCTATCTAATTACCTTTCAACCTTAGCTTCTAATACATCTATTGATTGAGATTTTTCATTAAATATATCCATAACATGAAAAATCATCAATAAAGGTGATAAAATATTTTTTTCCCATTAAAAGATGGGGTATCAAAAGGCCTACATATGTCGGTGTATATTATTTCAAGAAGCTTACTACTTCTTGTGGCTTCTTTCTTATTGTGTTTGGTTTACTTTTTCTCAATGCAACCCTTGCACATCAAGATCAGTAATATCTAAACTTGGTAAAATCTCATTTTTTTGTAATGCCCTCACTTTAGATAGTCTGTACATTCTACTATTCCGGTGACTAATGTCTATTCGGACAGTCAGAATGTCTGGAACTATATTTAAACTAGAGTGAGGAGTCATAAATAACCCAAATAATAACAAGAAAAATTAAGAAAAAGTTTAAGCAATGAAATGCACTAAGGTTAAATGAGTCGTAGCTCCGGCGATGGGTGACCTTAACGGGAAGCGACTGTAAAGACAGTTAGCAACACAAGACCAGTGAAAAAACCCTGTGAAATAATTTTTGGGACTCCAGTGAAGAGTTATTGAGGCTTAGATGACAATAGAATGCCAAGAAAATACTAAGAAAATTTTGTAAATCGGTACAGACAATTTTAACTCAGTAAGCAAAACGAAGGGCATTTTGATCATTTCACCTTCAGAGATGATTTTTGACCA
Organism: Hevea brasiliensis; assembly: GCF_030052815.1. NCBI lineage: Eukaryota > Viridiplantae > Streptophyta > Magnoliopsida > Malpighiales > Euphorbiaceae > Hevea > Hevea brasiliensis. The sequence continues at coordinate 63,617 of NW_026614598.1, read as the reverse complement.
ACTTATCCATTTAGGTAAGTGAGATTTATGACATAAAATGTAAATAAATATTGCTAAAAATTTAATTAAAAAAAAAGTAAAAGAGAGAAGAAAGAAAAATAAAACAAATGAAATTAAAATTCAATTATGACATAAGCATGAGTCATGATGATGTAATAAAAAAATTTTCCACCAATCACCATTAGCCAAGCCTAAGTATAAAAGGCAAGAAGAGACAAATTAAAATAAAAATCATCTCCTTCTACCTTCTTCCATTGCTTGGCTGAAACCCATCTCTCATGTCCCCCATTGATGCTCATTCATCAACCCCTGCTAAACCTTGATTTCTCACCATAAAACCTATAATTCTCTTCATTAAAACTTGTCACCTAACCTTGTAAAAGCATTTGGCTACCAAGAAACAAAGAGAAAGTGAAGATTTAGAAATCCTAAAATCTTACTTCAAGAGGTTAGTGCCAATTTCCTTTCTCTCTCTCTCTCTTTATATTTTATGTTAGGATAATGAATTAAGTGAGAAATTATAGAAATTGAAACAAATTGTGCATGTTAGACTTTTCGTAAATTTTTGGCAGCCATGAATTAAAGATGGATTGGATGAAATTTAATGGAATTTAAGTGTGTAGTGATGGCCATGAATGAGAATATATGTATTAGAATTTTGATCCTCATGTGTGGTATAAGATGGAGAAATTAAGAACTAGGATTTGAACTAAATTAGGATTTTGCTAAATTGATGGTGAATTGGTGTTCTAATGGTCAATTAGTGACCATTTGAGGTGAATTGACCTTAATTTGGAGTGAATTGTGGCATTGAATGGTAAAATGTTCAAGCTGCCTAGGTGCCAGAAATTCTGGACTTGAGTCTAGTGTGTTTGGGCAGCAATAAATTGATTTGTGTAGCTTCAATTGATGTAAATCCAATTGGAGATGAAACTAGAGACATAATTCCACATTTGTTATGAAGAGACCCTGCCCATAAAACCAACTTCAAGTGACCTAAATTTGCCTAAATTCGGGTAACCAATAATCTAGACCAGGAAAATGACCAAATGAACAGTGTTTGTTCAAATGGCCATAACTTTGTGTAGAGAGGTCCAAATGATCTGATTCTTGAACCCATGGAAATTTTAGACATATTAGAACAACTTTCATGAAGAACAGAAACTTAAATTCTGACCCTAACTAATTCAAATTGCTAACTAAAATTAGGTTATCAAAACTGTTAGAACCAAATTTATCCAGAAAATCTGGGAATAGACCAATTCGGCCAGTTATGCTAAAAATGTCATAACTTGACCTACAAAACTCCAAATGGAGTTATTCAAAAAGGGAATTAAAGTAGACACATTAAAGAATAACTTTGATGAAGAAAGTTTAGTCGAATTCCCATTGTAGATTGGTCCAATGGAACAATAAACATAAGTGACCAAATCTGAAAATTTGAAATAACTTCTAATGAGCCTTAAATTGAAATTGGCAACCAATGCAAAAAAATGTAAAATCCAAAATGTGGTATTATAGTGTAATTAGAACTTGCATACCTATTATTATTGAAAAAGTCAACATTTTTGCGTGAATAGTAACCATCAAAGCATTCAATGTATAGAACTAAACATCTAACTTAGTTAATATGCCCTAGTATGCCTAGTGTGATTGGTTTGGATAGGTTGGCATGCTAATAGGGTTTCGATTGCAGTACTGCCTATGACTTTATGCCATTTCGTGATTCATGGCTTTAGTGCTATTTTGTGATATTATGACACATGGCCATTTTGCTATTCTTAACATACTTAGCTTTATGCTCGATGATTATTATGGCTTGTTAGCCGTTCTGTTGCACACCTGGCAGACACTATGTGACTGATGGTATGACGGCCCGAGGAACTTGATACTCAGTGTCAGTTTACCCATTTATCCAATCCCATCAATTTGTATAGGTTACTTGGGTAACTAAAATAAGTCTTAAAAATTTTCAACTAAATACTGAACATAAAAATTATAAAATTTAGGATATCACGCATAATTATCAAAATTTCAGTCTGCATTAATTAATAGCATAATTTCTGCATATTTAATCATTTAGTTTATTTTTATATTATATTGGCACCACTAAGCTATATGGTTAGCACGTCCCTTTTTGCCACGTGTAGATACTGGAGACCAGAAGCGAGAACCCAGTATACCATAAACTGGGAGTAGAGATTTTTTATCTGTATTAGTGTCAGATTGTGTCACCTCCCTCGTGCAGTGTATTTTGGTAGGGCTCCTTAGACCATGTTAGATTTTTTTTTTGGTGTATTATAATATTCATTTTGTATTGTAAATTGTGAACCAATGTAATTATTTGTAAATTATGTAATTAGTGAGATTTGTATATTTTATTTATGAAATTTGAGCATGGATCTATTTCTGTGTGAAATTAAAAGTTTATAATATTGAGATGGAGTACTGGAATTGAATATGAGAAAAAATTTACATTATTGAAATTTTAATGTTGAGATTTCTAACAGGTGAAAATCATCAAAATTACTAATAAATTAGGGGAAACTCCGTCGGTTTCTCTGACAAATTAATTATACCCAAATTGATAATTAAAAAAAAAATTAAATGTGAGTATTAGGAAATGTCATAAGATAAGTTAAGATGCTCCGGCACCGAGTGTGACTTGCCTCGCTCGACTACACTATAAATGGGTATGGGATGTCACATTTAGTGGTATCAGAGCATGATTTAGGCGTTTCTGGGTTTAGATAGAATACATACCATGCATTGCATTTGTAAGAGTTGAGGTGACACTAATATAGATCTGTTTGTTTTTGGTTATTTTGGTTAGGATATGAATCCGACCTCTCAAAGAGCAGTAGAGGAAGAGGTGGAGAGTCATGCTCCACCCATGGTTGAAGCTGGAGGCAAAGGAGCTCCTGCTCCACCAATACCCGAGAGACTTGCACAACCCCAACAAGCGCCGTTTGAGCAAATGATAGCCTTTTCAGACAAATGACGGGGGCAATCCCAACAATCCTGCCACACAACTAACACCACAGTAGTCCCATTTGGAGAAACTCAGAAAGTATGGTGTTGTGGATTCCTGGGTAAGAAAGAAGATGATCCCATGGCAGCTGAAAATTGGTTAGAAAGAACGGAAAGAGTACTGAGACAACTCCATTGCACCCCAAAGCAGAACTTAGTGGGTGTTGTGTCCCTACTTTAGGATGAAGCCTATTAGTTATGGGACACAGTATCCAGGGAAGTGCAACCAGACCAGATCACATGGGAATTCTTCCTTATAGAGTTTAGAAAGAAGTACGTCAGTAATGTGTATCTGAAAGAAAGAAGAAGGGAATTCATCAATCTGAGACAGAGACAACTATCAGTATAGGGACACAACACCCACTAAGTTCTGCTCTGGGGTGCAATGGAGTTGTCTCAGTATCCAGGGAGGTGCAACCAGACCAGATCACAAGGGAATTCTTCCTTATAGAGTTTAGAAAGAAGTACGTCAGTAATGTGTATCTGAAAGAAAGAAGAAGGGAATTCATCAGTCTGAGACAGAGACAACTATCATTATTAGAATATGAACGGGAATTTGTGAGGTTAAGCAGATATAGAAGAGAAATAGTTCCCACAGAAGCTGAAAGGTGTAGAAGGTTTGAAGAAGGGTTGAATGACAATATCAAGCTACTCATCACTGTCTTGCGGATCATGAACTTTGCTCAGTTAGTTGAAGCTGCACTGAAAGTGGAGAGGGTCAGAGTAAGTGAACAGAGCAGGAGAGATAGACAGCAGAAGAGAGGTCCGGGTCAGACCAGTTCTTCCTCTACACCTAGTAAGAAATTCAAAGGTCCTCAATCTCAGGGCCAGAGTTAAACCCAAGGTCAGGGCCAGTCCCAGAAGCCCAGATCTCAGTTCACACCTAGGAGAGGCTAGTCCACACCATCAGTGGGCAGCTCTCCAGGGACGGTGTATAGGGGACCAGCCCCAGCATTCTCTTCAGTGTGTCCACACTGTCATAAGTGGCACAAAGGCAAGTGTTGGAGAATGACTGGGGGATACTTTCAGTGTGGGTCTACTGAGCACCAGATTAGAGATTGCCTAAGGAGAACTGCTACACTGCTCCAGCACCAGCAGACAGACCTGCCCCCACAGCTCAAAGGGGTAGAAGGTCAGGTAAATCTGAGGCAGCTAGTACTTCACAGAGGCCTGCATCAGAGTCAACTAAAAGGCTAAAGGCAAGGGCACCAGCCAGGGCATATGCCATGAGGGCTCAAGAGGAGCAGGATGCTCCAGATGTCATCAGGGGTATGTTCTCTCTCTATGACATACCTGTGCATGCATTGGTGGATCCAGGATCCACACATTCATACATTTGTATTGAGCTACCTGTGGAAAGGGGTATCAAGTAGAGGAAAGTGACCAAGATATTTTAGTCACTAACCCACTAGGCCATAGTGTGATGGTAAATAGAGTGTGCAAAGGTTGCCCATTGAAGATTCAGGGGTATGAGTTCTCGGCAGGCCTAATTGAATTGCCCTTCCACGAGTTTGATGTCATCCTTAGAATGGATTGGCTATCACATCATAAAGCAATAGTTGATTGTAAACTGAAGATGATTACACTGAAAACTTCTAAGAATGATGAGATAACAGTTGTGGGGGAAAGGACAAATTTTCTGTCTAATGTCATCTCAGCCACTACTACAAGGAAGTTGATGAGAGAAGGCTGTGAAGACTATTTGGCACATGTGGTTGATACTAGCCAGGCTAAGCTTGACTTGTGTGACATACCCACTATAAGTGATTTCCCCGATGTCTTTCCTGAAGAATTACCTGGTTTGCCACCAGAAAGGGAAATAGAATTTGCTATTGAAGTAATGCCGAGAACAACACCAATCTCAATTGCTCCTTATAGGATGGCACCCACTGAATTGAAGGAGTTGAAAATTCAGTTGCAGGAGTTACTGGATAAGGGGTTTATACGCCCTAGTATGTTACCATGGGGAGCTCTGATACTTTTTATGGAAAAGAAGGATGGGACTTTGAGGTTATGCATTGATTACCAGCAGTTAAATAAAGTAATTGTGAAGAACAAGTAACCATTGCCCAGAATTGATGATCTATTTGATCATGTATTTTCCAAGATTGATACCAGATCAGGGTATCATCAGCTGAGGGTAAAGGATGCAGATGTGCCTAAGACTGCATTTAGGACCCGATATGGGCATTATGAATTTTTGGTAATGCTGTTTGGTTTGATAAATGCACCAGTAGCTTTCATGGACCTTATGAACTGTATCTTCCATCCATACTTAAATCGGTTTGTAGTGGTCTTTATTGATGATATACTGGTGTATTCCAAGAACATGGAAGAACATGATGAGCATTTTAGGATTATTTTGCAAACCCTGAGAGAGAAGAAGTTGTATGCTAAGTTGTCCAAGTGTGAATTCTGGTTGAATGAGAATGCTTTTCTTAGACACATAGTATCAGTAGATAGGGTTAGAGTGGATCCCAATAAGATAGAAGCAGTGATAGAATAGAAGCCTCCCAGAAATGCAACTGAAGTCAGAAGTTTTTTGGGGCTAGTTGGGTATTATAGAAGGTTTGTGAAGGAGTTTTCTCTGATAGCTGCCCACTAACTAAGTTGCTACATAAGAATGTAAAATTTGACTAGAATGACAAGTGTTAAGCCAGTTTTGAAAAGTTGAAGGCTATGTTGATAGAGGCACCAGTGTTAATATAGCCAGTATCAGGAAAAAACTTTGTGATCTACAGTGATACTTCTCATAATGGGCTAAGGTGTGTGTTAATGCAAGAGGGAAAGGTGGTAGCCTATGCTTCCAGATAGCTAAGGCCATATGAAAAGAACTACACCACCCATAATCTTGAACTAGCAATGATCATATTTGTATTGAAGATATGGAGGCAGTACTTGTATGGTGAAAAGTGCTACATATACACAGACCACAAAAGTTTGAAATACTTGCCAACCTAAAAGAAGCTCAACCTTAGATAGAGGAGATAGATTGAGTTCCTAAAAGACTATGATTGTGTAATTGATTACCATCCTGGGAAGGCAAATATAGTTGCTGATGCTTTGAGCAGAAGGTCCGTTACAGCATTGAGATCCTTGAATGCCCATTTGTCTTTAGCTTATATTTGGCTGAGTTACAAGTAAAGCCAAACCTGCTATAGCAGATACAAGATGGGCAGAAGATAGATGAGAAGCTAATGACTATTATGGGCATAATCGTAGAAGGGAAGGAGACAAAATATGAGGTGAAAGTAGATGGGTGTTTGTACTATAAAGGAAGAATGTGTATACCAGATAATGGGGAATTAAAGACCAGTATTCTAAAAGAAGCACATCATAGTGTTTATGCTATGCACCTAGGAAGTACAAAAATATATCATGATTTGAAGCCTCACTACTGGTGGCCTGGTATGAAGAAGGACATAGCTAACTATGTAACTAGATGCTTGACATGTCAGCAAGTCAAGGCAGAACACTAAGTTCCATCAGGTTTGTTATAGCCTATAAGCATACCTGAATGGAAATGGGATTGGGTCACTATGGATTTCGTTAGTGGTCTACCTCTCACCTAGAAGAAGTTGTTAGTAGTATGCCCTAGAGCATATCATTTAGTATGTATCTTGTACATGTTTTTATTAATAAAAGTCATTTTCACTTTTCCATTTACATAATATATTTATGTGTAATAGAAAAGGTCCAGTGATATTTTGTTAGAAATTCTATTCTTAAGTTGTTAAGAATATGAGTGACAGTATTTCTAGTACAAAGTATCATAAATAGGTTCACAATCGAGGATATTTCACAATAAGAACATAACTTATCCAGAAAGATTGTATTCATGTTTGTTCCCAAGTTATTTATATGAGATATAAATAAGATGGAATTGTGAGTCTCATGCCATATGACAAACATGATAGGCACTTATACATGATAAGTAGGCCGAACCAGTGACACTTATGACAAGCACATGGAGTTTACTCTTATCAATGCATTGTCATAAATCATATAAGTGCATATAATCTTTAGACTTGAGATAGCACAGTTATCTTGTATATAGGTGGTTTGAGTTTGATACTGTTTTCATACTTGTACTGTGTATGGGTATATGGGCATGTGTTGGCTCCTACTATTTATATATGGAGGTAGGTGTTGATCAAGATGGAATTTATTCCTTTAAGTAAATGGAGATAAAATCCTATGTTCATTTAATTATTCTTGATGTTTCAAGTTTCTGGCCAGGATAGATAAATTTAATCAGAAAAGAGTTTCTGATGAGAAAATCTTTTAATCAAGAATTGGAATTAAAAGAGAATATAATATTAGTAGCAAATGGGGTTTGACATAAACCATGACTCTAGCCTGAGTTGGGATTTTGTAACAGAGAGATTCTAGTGCATGATAACATATGATTATAGGTTCATTTAAAGTAAACCTTATTACTAATTGGGTGGCCATGGCATGCTATGCTAGGTGTTAAGCATGGTCTATGAGGTGCATAAAATGATTTAGAGAAATCATTTATGGCAAGAAAGAGTTCTGATGATATTAAGAGTTGATATCATGACTCATTGCCAATTAGTGATGAGCTTAGTAAGTCACACACATACACAAGTTATCACCTAATTAAATATGATTTAATTAATTAATTAAAGAGTTTAATTAATTAATTAAATAGGTTTGGTTTGTAATTAGATTGCAAAGTCCCTAACATGACTTGAAACCAAATCTAGATTATTGGATGTATAGTATAAGTTAAATTTATATTTAAAGTGTTTAAATATGAATTTAATTAATGAGAAATTAATTAATAGAGATTAATTAATTAATTTATATTTGATATAAATTGATTAGAAGAAGAGAAGTAATTATTTTGGGTTGAGAACTCAAAATTAAGACACTTGGGCATTTTGGTTATTTCACAAGGTGACATGTGGCACCATAAGATGGTGACACATGGCACTACACATAAGCTTGCCAAATGTTTTTAATCAAGTAAGATGATTAAAATTAAGATTAAATATAGGTTTGACACTTGGCACAATGTGATTGGGTCAATTAAACCTAGAACCAATCAGAGAGTGACATTTGGCAAGGGTTTAATGTGTTAACCTAGCTATATAAGTGTTGTTATGAAAAGAAAACAACACAACCAGCAGCTATTCTCTTTGGTGCCGCCACCCAAAAGGTTCCCCTTCTCTTCATCTTTTTTCTCTCATCTATTCCAAGAGATTAGCAAACAATCTCTTGAATTAAAAATACTAGAAATCGTTTCTAGTGTCCTGTTTACATCTTCAATCTCTTAAAAGGCAAAACTTGATTTTCTAATTAATAGAAAAGCTTTAGAAGTTGTTCAAGGGCTGCCATAGGTGTTCTTGGTATGGACAAGCTAGAGGGACAACATCTAGTGTCCTGAAAACGCATCCGAAAGCCACAAATACACTGCAGTGTATCAAGAGGTTAATGTATTTGTTCTTGATCTAATCTAGGGTTTCAAAATTAATCTGATTAATTTTAAAATCTTAAATGGCAAATACAGATCCAAAAACATATTAAAAGTGTTTTAATATGTTGTTTATCATTGAAATCAAATAGATAAAAATAAATCTTACATGATGCATGTGACCCTATGTGAAAATTTTTAAATTCAATGGTATAAACTTGTGTTTTTTATGCTTTCGCTCCTTCAGAAGCATGGTGCAGTATGGGTGATAGTAGATAGATTGACTAAATCAGCACATTTTCTACCAGTCAGAACTAACTACTCCCTAGAGAAGTTAGCAGAGTTGTATATCTGTGAGATAGTTAGATTGTATGGAATTCCACTTTCCATCACATCTGATAGAGACCTAAGATTCACATCCCAATTTTGGAAGAAGTTGCAAGAAGCCTTGGGCACACAACTCCATTTTAGCACAACTTTTCATCCTCAAACTGATGGATAGTCGAAACGAGTGATTCAGGTAAATCTTAAAACTCATTGAATTATTGTAAACATTAAATTGAAATGACAATAACAACATGAAGTATGTGATAGGTGCTTGAGGATATGCTAAGGAGTTATGTTATTGAGTTTGATGGAAGTTGGGATAGATATCTTCCACTGGCAGAATTTGCTTACAACAATAGCTACCAGAGTAGCATTCAGATGGCTCCATATGAGGCATTGTATGGGAGGAAGTGCAGAACACCATTGTGCTGGACTGAACTGGGTGAAGATAAGCTTGTAGGACTAGACCTAGTGAAACAGATTGAGGAGAAAGTGAAGTTAATCAAAGCTAATTTGAAGGTTGCCTCAGATAGACGGAAGTCTTATGCTGATTTGAGGAGAAAGGACATAGAATATGAAGTTGGTGACAAGGTGTTTCTCAAGGTGTCACTATGGAAGAAAGTATTGAGGTTTGGGAGAAAGGGTAAGTTAAGCCCCAGGTTCATTGGCCCATATGAAATCATTGAATGTGTGGGTCCAGTGGCCTACAGGCTACCTTTACCACCAAAGCTGGACAAGATCCATAATGTGTTTCATGTGTCTATGCTGAGAAGGTACAGATCAGACTATTCACAGGTCATCTCCATGGAAGAGATTGAAATACAATTGGATTTGACATATGAACAGGAACCAATAAGGATCTTGTCTCGGGAAGTGAAGGAATTGAGGAACAAGTAGATTCCATTAGTGAAAGTGCTTTGGAGGCACTACAACACTGAAGAGGCAACCTGGGAAAATGAAGAAACGATGAAGCAACAGTTCCCTTAACTGTTTGCATCAAGAAAATTTTAAGGATGAAATTTTTGTTAGAGAGAAAGAGCTGTAACGCCTTCACTTTAGATAATTCGTACATTCTACTATTCCAATGACTAATGTCTGTCCGAACAGTTAGAATGTCTGGAGCTATATTTAAACTAGAGTGAGGAGTCATAAATAACCCAAATAATAAAAAAAAATTAAGGAAAAATTTAAGCAGTGAAATGTGTTAAGGTTAAATGAGTCGTAGCTCCGGCGATGGGTGACCCTAACAGGAAGCGATTGTGAAGACATTTAGCAACACTAGACCCATGAGAAAACCCTGTGAAATAATTTTTGAGACTCCAGTGAAGAGTTATTGAGGCTTAGATGACAATATAATGCCAAGAAAATACTAAGAAAATTTTGTAAATCGGTACATGTAATTTTAACTCAGTGATCAAAACGAAGGGCATTTTGGTCATTTCACCTTCAGAGATGATTTTTGACCAACTTGTCTATTTAGGTAAGTGAGATGTATACATAAAATGTGAATAAATATTGCTGAAAAATTAATTAAAAATAAGTAAAAGAGAGAAAAAAGAAAAATAAAATAAATGAAATTAAAATTCAATTATGACATACGCATGAGTCATGATGATGTAATAAAAAAATTTTCTACCAATCACCATTAACCAAGCCTAAGTATAAAATACAAGAAGAGACAAATTAAAATAAAAATCAGCTCCTTCTACCCTCTCCATTGCTTGGCCGAAACCCATCTCCCACGTCCCCCATTAATGCCCCTTTATCAACTCTTGCTAAACCTTGATTTCTCACCATAAAACCTATAATTCTCTTCATTAAAACTTGTCACCTAACCTTGTAGAAGTGTTTGGCTGCCAAGAAACAAAGAGAAATCGAAGATTTGGAAATCCTAAAATCTTACTTCAAGAGGTTAGTGCCAATTCCTTTCTCTCTCTCTTTATATTCTATGTTAGGATCATGAATTAAAATAGAAATTGTAGAAATTGAAACAAATTGTGCATGTTAGACTTTCCCTAAATTTTTGGTAGCCATGAATTAAAGATGGATTGGATGAATTTTAATGGAATTTAAGTGTGTAGTGATGGCCATGAATGAGAATATATGTATTAAAATTTTGATCCTTATGTTTGGTGTAAGATAGAGAAATTGAGAATTAGGGTTTGAACTAAATTAGGATTTTGCTAAATTGATGGGGAATTGATGTTCTAATGGTCAATTAGTGACCATTTGAGATGGATTGACCTTAATTTAGAGTAAATTATGGCATTGAATGGTAAAATGTTCAAGCTGCCCTAGGTGCTAGAAATTCTAGACTTGAGTCCAGTGTGTTTGGGCAGTAATAAATTGATTTTTGTAGCTTTAATTAGTGTAAGGCTAATTGAAGGTGAAACTGGGGACATAATGCTACATTTTTTATGAAGAGACCCTACCCAGAAAACTAACCTAAAGTGACCTAAAATTTGTCTAAATCCGGGTAACAAAAAATCTGGACCTGGAAAATTACCAAATAAACAGTATTTGTTCAAATGGTCATAACTTTTTGTAGAGAGGTCCAAATGACCTTATTCTGGAACCCATGGAAAGTTTAGATATAGTAGAATAACTTTCATGAAGAACAAAAACCCAAATTTTGATCCTAACTAATTCAAATTGCTAACCAAAGTTAGGTTACCAAAACTGCTAGAACCAAATTTGCCCATAAAATTTGGGAATGGACCAATTTGGCCAGTTATGGTAAAAATGCAATTATTTGAACTACAAAACTCTAAATAGAGTGATTCAAAAAGAGAATTAAAGTAGACACATTAAAGAACAACTTTGGTGAAGAAAGTTTAGCCAAATTCCCACTGTAGATTGGTCCAATAGAACAGTAAACATAAGTGATTGGTCTAATGGAACAGTAAATATAAGTGACCAAATCTAGAAATTTGAAATAACTTCTAATAAGCCTTAAATTGAAATGGGCAACTAATGCCAACAAATGTAAAATCCAAAATGTGGTATTATAGTGTAATTAGAACTTGCATACCTATTATTATTGAAAAAGTCAACATTTTTACATGAATAGTAACTATCAAAACATTCAATGTATAGAACTAAACACCTAACTTAGTTAATATGCCGTAGTATGCCTAGTATGATTAGTTTGGATAGGTTGGCATGCCAAGAGGGTTTCGATTGCAGTACTACCTATGGCTTTATGCCATTTTGTGATTCATGGATTTAGTGTCATTTTGTGATATTATGGCCCATGGCCATTTTGCTATTCTTAATATACTTGGCTTTATGCCTGATGATTACTATGGCTTATTAGTCATTCTGTTGCACACCTGGCAGATACTTTGTGATCGATGGTGTGATGGCCTGAGGTACTTAATACCCAGTGCAACTGAAATAAGTCAATTTGTATACGTTACTTGGGCAACTAAAATAAGTCTTAAAAATTTTCAACTAAATACTGAACATAAAAATTATAAAATTTAGGATATCACACATAATTATCAAAATTTCAGTCTACATTAATTAATAGCATAATTTCTGTATATTTAATTATTTAGTTTATTTTTATATTATATTGGCACCACTAAGCTATATGTTTAGCGCGTCACTTTTTGCCACGCGTAGGTACTAGAGACCAGGAGCAAAAACCCAGTAGACCATAAACTGAGAGTAAATATTTTTGATCTGCATCAGTGTCAGATTGTGTCACCTCTTCGGTGTAGTGTATTTTGGTAGGGCTCCTTAAGCCATGTTAGATTTTTTTTTTTTTTTTGTATTGTAATATTCATTTTGTATTGTAAATTGTGAACCTACGTAATTATTTGTAAATTATGTAATTAATGAGATTTGTATATTTTATTTATGAAATTTGAGTATGGATCTATTTCTGTATGAAATTATGAGTTTGCAATATTGAGATGGAATACAGGAATTGAATATGTGAAAAAATTTACATTATTGAAATTTTAATGTTGAGATTTCTAACAGGTGGAAATCATCAAAATTACTAAAAAATTAGGAAAAACTCTATCAGTTTCTCCGACAAATTAATTAGACCCAAATTAATAATTAAAAAAAAATAAAATTATTAGGAAATATTATAACATAAGTTAAGACGTTCCGACACCAAGTGTGACATGCCTCGCTCGGCTACATTGTAAATGAGTAAGAGTTGTCACATTTTTATTGACCTTTCTATTCTTTCTTTAAATATGTGACTTAAACACTTATGCCGTAAGAAAGAAAAATTTTCATTCAGTCTACTATACTTAATTCTAATATTGCTATAAGTGACAGACAAGGATTCAATAAAATTATCATCAAGTTTCAGTGTATATATATATATATATATCATCAGTAAGAACTCCAGAAACAATAATGGAATTATTATTATTATTAAATAAACTGAAACATCCATGCCCAAACTTAACATTGAACCCAAATTCATCAAGTTTTGAAAAAAAAAATGACATTCCTAAAAATTGAAGGCACATAGAAGGTTTATAATAAGTCTAGTTGATAGCCATTATCTAAGACCAAACGGTAAGTCTCTATGCATTCAATTGAAGCCTTCTTATGGTTCCCCATAAATAGAAAGTTTTAGTTAGGTTTTTGGTTTGGACCATAAGGAATCCTTTTATCACATTGGATACATAAATAGTAGTACCAAAATCAAGCCACCAAGTATTATTAGAACTTCAAATAAGTTTGATTTGAAACATACATAAGCATAAAGATTACCTTTCTTTTCAAATCAAACTTTATCTTTCAGGCAATCTTTCTGATAGTGTCTTACTATCATTTGTTCCTTTTCAACTTAAGTAACATTTGAAAATCCTTTCTTTTTCTTCTTAAACTTGTAGGCTTTGAATCCTTTTTCAGCTTCTTGACCCATAGTGATGATGGAATGAGTTCCTTGATTCTTCAGTCTTTTTTCCTCCTAAACTAGCTTACTGCCCAATTCATTACCGTTCCACTTATCCTTAATAGTGTTGTAATTAATTTGAAATGGCCCATATTAATGAGATGAGTTTAGAATGAACTACACCAAGAGGGAATCATCAACTATTATGCTTAAGGTTTCTAGTTTTGCTATAATATCACTCGTTTCAATAATGTGCTCTTACATACTCTTTGACCCATCATACTTCATGGTTGCGAGTTATGCTACTAGAGTACTAATAAGCAACTTAACTTCAGAATGGAACATATATTTCATAAGTTTAAGGCATTCTTTTACATTTTCGGTTTGTGAAATTGTAGTCCTAATGTTGTTGGCAATAGTTATTTGCAAAAAAACATAAGGCTTAATTTGTTTAACCATTCCCATTGCTTATGGTATAATTTTTCTTCCTCGTTGCTTGTATCCATAATTGTAGTAAGTTAATCTTCCAATAATGTCAAGTTAAGGTCCAGGACACCTAAATGGAACTTGACTTGCTCACACCATTCAAAAAAGTTTAACCTACTAAAACAATAATAGATTAAACTTGCGAATAAAGAGAAACAGCTGCAATATGATATTTATATGCTCAAAATAGATTTAGATAACTTTAACAGTTAGAGTATGCTACAGTTCTCCTTTGGGTAGATACTATAATATCTTATCCTAAATTAAATGCCTTTAAACTTGATTGGACAATAATTAACTTACATCAAATATGCATGTTGTCTTTGGACATTCAATATATAGATAAAATATTATTGTCCTTATAATTCTCACTATTTATAGAATAATTAATTTACCTTTGAGTAAAATCTTTAAGTTGTGATGACTAGTGGATATCAATTAATCAATTTTTCATCATAGACATCTATAAGTATGGATAATTAATAATTTTTATATGCATATAAACATTATTCATAGTTGAGCATCATTCATAGTTCGGCAACTTTGATGACTAACAAACTATTAATTTTATTTTATTTTAGTTTGGCCACTTTAGTGACTAACAAACTAAAACAAATATCATAAAACACGTATATAAATTATATATCTTAATAAACATAATATTTATTCATTCATTAGGTTTAATTACAAATATTAATTAGATTGGGGAAAACATATTATTTTTTTTCATTTTCCTCACTTTCGGGAAAATATGTTCTTAAAAGAATTATTGTTTTCAGCACGTTTTCTTCATCATGTTGAACTTTCATGGCCTAATTAAATTTGGGCTAAAACTTTAATTTACTAATTAATTAATTAATTAATTAATTAATTTTAAGCATCTTTCATCACAAACACGTTTTCACTTAGTTTGAAATTTATTGCCAAAACAATTAAGCCACTTTGATATATAATTTTTTTATTATTATTTTGTTTCTTTTAATTTCTTTATTTTGAGAAAACTTATCTTAAACTTAAATCTCTTTATAACATGATTTTTCGTCATGTTAATAATTCTCATGCCCAAAACTTAATTGGGTCAAATTTTAATAATAATAATAATAATAATAATAATAATAATAATAATAATAATAATAATAATAATATTTTAATTATTAACATTATTCATAAAACTTTCACGATCTACACTTTAATTTTACCCATATCTAATAACAAGTAAAAACTTCAATATTATGTTCATCATCATAAATTTAATGGAGAAATTTAATTATTCAAAACCTAGGGCTCTGATACTACATGTAAAATAATTCTTAATAGATTGTAATAATCATAAATATAATGTGAATTATAAACATAAGATTTAACTATCACCCTAATAATGGATCTTGAATAAATAAATTTTCACAAATCTAGAAAAAGTACCTGTTACAAAGTTTAATTAAACTATGGTAATAATTGAGAGAGGCCCTTTAATTCAATAAACTGATTTCTCTCTCTTGAATCTTCTTGATTCACACACAAAACTTTAGTTATGGATGACTTTCTTGAGATGACCCTAATATCTCTAACTTTATGAAAGAAAATGTATATGACCTTATGAGTAAAGAGAGGACCGGCTTATATATATATATATATATATATATATATATATATATATATATATATATATATATATATATATATATATATATCCAAAAATTAATTTGGTACGTCTATCAAGTGTCCTTATATCATTAGAATTAAGATTTACTTTAATTAAAATAATCCTTATATAATTAGGATTTATATTAATTAAAGTAAATATCAATTAATATTGAGTCACATTAAAAAAATTAATTTTGATCCATATGGTAATATTAATTACCGAACAAAAATCTTGCACTAACTACTATAATCACAAATCAAACAAGTACAAGAATAGGTGTACCTGCCAGTGCCATCACTCGCTCACATCTTAATATGTGCTTTCTATGCAAGCTTGAATAAGATAACATATAAATAACAGTATACCATGCAATATTCACCAGGGGCATAGAGATCTAATTCAAAACCCCACATGAGAAATCGCAGAGCAATCCAGTAAGTTTGCTCCTCCACCCAAACGAGAATCAGTTTAAATATTTTCACAGATATACCCTGCAAAATCAATAAAGTTTATTTAATTACATCAGTTAAAAAAGAACACCAATGGTGTAAAGATATATGGTGAATGGAAATCAAACTAGGCCAGACAACAAAACACTGAGAATGTACAAAACAGAAAAATGACTAATAAACAGTTACATCTACGCACAATGGAAATCGAATTCGAAATTTTATAAACATTATTTAATATAGTTAAAAAATAATAACTTATAGAATAATTTTCATTTAGTTCTCAAAATACAAACAACCAATTTTACTTTACATATAATTCAATATGGAAGGCTCAAATTAAGCCTCTTTAACCACACAGAATGGAGCACCATATGAATCATATCATACCGCTAAGCAGGTCTATTCAACATAAGATGCCTTTTAACCTATAGAACTCTTCTTTGCAATTGAAGATACCGTATAACGTTGGTGATGACAGCAATATAATCGGTGACCAAGCGTTGCAGTTGATAGCAAGAATAGGTGATGAGAGACTTGTATATGAAGTTGATGATATTGGCCACGCTGACGGGGATGAAGAATACGTGTGCTTCCTCAGGATTACGAGCAAGGAAGTGGCTCTTCCCGCTCTCCATCTTGTCGATGAAATGACCTTCGATGCCGTAGATGTTATTTAATCAGCCAACGTGTACTACTGGTGGATCTCCTTCTTAGTAAACCCACAATCTCTTCTCCACCTCTATGTAACTCCTTGCACACCAAAATAATAAAATTGAGCAGAATCAGATCGTGAAAAATCAATCCTTCAATTTTGTTTAAATTTGATTGCACTGTGGATTAATAATAAGAGAATTTAACAAACTTACTGATGAAAAGCAAAAGAATTTCTGCAGATTACACCTCCTGGAATGTAAGTCTTCTCCTTATAAGACGAATAGTTTTGCGATCTAACTACTTCACGAATAGCAGCTCTTGCTCTACCCAAACCATCTTCGATCCTCTTAAAACTTCCATTCTTCTTCTGCCCTGTAACATCCTCACCATAGGTAGTTCGTACGTTCTACTATTTCGACGACTAATATTTGTTCGAATAATCAGGATGTCTAGAACTATACTTAAATGATAGTGAAGAGATATAAAATGATGGAATACATGGTAAGAAAATACAAAAAAAAATTAAAGAAAAATAAAAGACATGAAATGTAATTAGATTAAATGAGCTGGAACCGTAGCGATGGGTGACCACACTAGGAAGTCACTGTGTAGACAGTTGATGACCTCAGACTGCGGGGAAACCCTGAAAAATAATTTTAAGGGCCTAATTAAAAGTCTACTAAGATATAGATGATATTAAAAATGTCAAAGAAAATTTAGTGAATCATTACAAATGAAAACGAAAATTAAAAGAATCATCAGATCAGGAATTAAATCGGTATTACCGAAAAAGTTAGACTATAAACCAAAGAGGGGCATTTTGGTCATTTAACATCTAAAGTCGACTTTTGACCTAAATGTCCATTTAAAAAGAGTGATATTAAATTTTGAAAACCCCATGAAAATTTGAAGTTATATGTGTAATGTAATTAAAGGAAATATGGGGGCTGTAAATTGAAATATGAAAACTTAAAATATAATAATAATTAAATATATTTAGTGGGGGTATAAAAGGCAAGAAGATGACAAATCTCTCCACTTAATTCCATCTTCTTCCTAAGTTCTCATCCATGATCGAATTGCATTCCCAATTTCCTCCATGAGAGCTCTTCATGCAAGCTTTCACTTATCTTCATTTTCAACATGAAATCACACATTCACTTTACTAAAGTTGATCCTCACACCTTGAGAAGACTATAGGCAACAATAAAAAGTGGAAATTTTGGAGTTTTACAAGCTTGGTAATTTCTTGATTTAAGGTTAGTGCACTAAAACTTATCCTTCAACTTCTAAGTGTAGTATACCTACCAAATTAAGTGTGAATTGCATGTAATTACAAGAAATTGTTAAGGGTATGACTACTTCAAATTTCGGCAGCCTTGAGATTCTTAAGGGCTTGATGGATTCTTGACCTTGATGGTGATTAATGATGTTGAGTGGTGAAATTACATGGATTGAAAATTTGATTACATGATTATACTTGATAATTGCCATTTTGAGTTAGGGTTTAGCTTAACAATCAGAAATTTTATGGAATTGCTTCATTTTGGGTAGCTTTCAAAGCATGAGAGATTGATAATTTCATGTATGTAAAAGGTGAATTGTGATGTTGATGAATAAGTTATAGGTTGAGGGATGAAGTTACTTGTGATAGAAAGTTTATTTTATGTGTATATTGTGAGTGATCTTGTTAATGTGAATTAGGGTTTTGAATTGATTATTGGAGACTTGTATAAACTGTTGGAAATTGATTATATTGAGGTTTGATTGATGATAGTAGAAGTGCCATGAATGCAAATTTGAAGTAAGGGAGATGGAGGAATGAAAAAAATTGGAAGTAAAATTTTCTTGCAGGTTGAGTATTGGTTAAAATCAGTGTGTATATTGAGCCATAAGTGAATTTGTGAGGCTCCAATTGGTATGAGGCTAATTGGAGATAAAACTAGACCTAAAATGCACCAATTTTCATGGAGAAACCATATCTAAATTCTGCCTAAAAAGTAACATAAAAGTTGCCCTAATCTAGATTACCAAATTGTGAACCCAGAATTTTGACCAAATGAACAGTGTTCATTCATTTGGCCATAACTCACTATAGACATGTCCAAATGACCTGAAATTTATACCGTTAGAAAGCTTAGACATAGGGCTACAACTTTTGTGAAGACACCAGAGCTCAGAAATTCCATTAACCAAGTCAAATGGCTTACAAAATTAGGAACACCAAAACTGTCCAGTACCAAAACAGCCCAGAATTGCCTTTGTCTAGGCAACTTGACCAATTTTGGCAAAGAGGCCATAACTTGGTCCATAGAACTTTAAATGATATGAAAATAGTGCCAAAATTTCAATAAGACATAGAGCTACAAGATTGGTATTTTGACCAAAACCTATAAATCAAGAGAAATAGGTCAATTAGTTAGGTTAATTTAGTGTATAAATTCTGGAAATTCGCATAAGTGACCATTGAATCCAGAATAGTCTTTTAAGCATATCTTCCACTAAAAAACTTCAATTGAAATGTGTCATATAGTTCTAAAAACCTAAGAAATAAGGCTTTAACTTTATTTTAGACACCTACCTCAAATTATGAATGTAAGAAGCTTAAATTTTGGGTCAAAGCTACTGACCAAAATGGAAATTATGTTAGTATAGGATATTTGAGTCCAGGCCAATAATGTGGCTATAAGTAAGTCTACATGACTTTAAAAAGTGCAACTAAAAATTTTGAGTGACCATAAGACATAGGACAATGTATCCTATGAAGAACACTAGGCCTAAATGTTGCTACAACCTGTCCAAATAATTTGATAAAGTATGATACCAAAACTGCCTAACTAAAGGAACCAGAATTTGCAACTAAACCAGTATTGGTTATTTGTCCATAACTTGAGTTATACAAATCCAAATGTCACGACTCAACCTATAGGCCGGACCGGCACTAGGACCTGGGCCAGCCTGAATCTCCCAAGGCCCGTAGTAAGCCTAACTATTCCTCAACCCATGACTAGGCCCACAATTTAGGCCCAATATGCATATAAAATAATTTAAATTAAACTGTTATAATTTTATTTCGGGTGAACTTTAGCCTAGCAATTATCCGAAACTAAAATTAGTGGAGCCTAGCTCAACCCTGTTAAATCATTTACAAACTATTCAAAACTCATAAAAATTTTTCATTTGTTAATATAAAAACTTAAATTCATGCAGTCCCTGACAGGATAAATGCTACTACTAGTACATGCGGAGTTCTAAATTACGAATTTAGATAATAATAATACAGTTAAGAAATTTTTATTTTCATAACTTGCGGGGAAAGGAACAAGTTATTCTGAAAAATGTCTTTTCCTGTAGCCTGGAAAAATATGGTGAACAGGAGTGAGCATTCCACTTAGATAGTAAAATATCAATTTTAACCATAATCTCTATAGCTATCTAAAGCTAATGCACCCTGTGGAGTGAAATGCAACATCGTCATAAATTACATACAAATCACATCAAAAGCAAAAACGTAATCTGGAGCACTCACACACCCGATAAGGTCAAACAATACATATATGGGAGTTGATCCCCTATACAGCCCTTTTAATCCAACCTATGCTAGTGAAGAACTCAAGTCGGACTTTTGCTTAATAAACCAAATCGGGGTCCCAGCGAAGAACTCAAGCAGTGTCTACCCCGAAGGATCGAGTCCCAGCGAAGATCTCAAGCAGTGTCTACCCGTCCTGTCCATAGCCAACACCATACCACACGCACGCCAACTCATGCAAACTGCTCCAAATTACCATAACAACATCCATGGCACTTTAACAGTTGTGAATGTAACATAAAACATGCCTAGAGTTTAACTACATAGATACATATTTATAAGTGATGCATGGGCATACTTGAACATATAATAATATCGAAATTATAATTAAAATTAATATTTTACTCACAGTACACTGAGAACCATTGTGGCTGCTGGATGGAGGAAAATAGCTGACATCGATCACCTAATAATTAAATTATAAATTTATTAGTACTAAGTCAAAATAAAACTCTAAAGAGGCAACAGACAGCCTAATTCATGCCGGAAATCCGGCAGAGTTTCTCCTATACCTGGGACCTACCCAACCTGAAAAAGGCTTCAAAATACACTTCTATATCTGCCAATCACACAATCACAACTCAATCACATCACAAGGCCCCTCCTGGGCCCACCCAAACAGTCAACAATCCACAATTTGAAAAATTATAATTTAGGCCCCATAACTAGTCCTTTTGCAAAAACTACCCAAACGAGCTCTCAAAATTCTAAAATTTTGCCCCGCAGTCGTTAATAATATTATAAGGCTATTACAAAAGAAATTATAATTTTTTGATCATCTACGAATATTTTATGAATTTTTATTCTAAATCGGTATTAGTCGAAAATGAGCAACTTGGAGTTCGGGTTTACCTATATCAATTCTGACACCTGAAACGCATCCAAAATGCTTGAAAATGCTAGGATTGACTATAATATCGACCACGTTCTGAGACGGGCCGTCGGGCAGCCGGATCTGGCTGAAAATGCGGTCCTGACGCTGATGAGCTATCCTCGATCTGATTGCACCTAAATTAAGTCCAAATTGTGTTAATAATTATTATAAAATTATTTTTAAATTTTGAGAATCCAAAAAGTTCAAAAATCTCACCAAACGATCTGGACCGTCCGATTATCGCCTTTTTCAAACGGTGTCCGATCGGAGCGGGACCAGTCCTATCTCGAAGATCTCGTCTTTCTGAGTCCATCGGTGGCCTCGAATTTTTGATCCGACGGTCGGATCGCTGGAAAAGTAATCGAAAATCGAGAAACCCATATGATTTTCTTCCAACTTTCCATCGTTGGTTCTCTTTCTTCTTGCCACAAACGGGGTGCCACTGGTCTCATCTGAAAGTTCATCATCTTGGGAGTCCGTGGCACTTAAAATCATCTGGAATAGCCGCTGGAGTCGGCCAGGGCGACGCTGCAAACTTAGGCCCCTGTCACGCACGCTCTCCCTCTCTCCGCTCCTTCCTCTCTCCTTCTCTCTCTTTTCTGCTGCATCCTGCTCGGTGCTGCCGCTGTCTGGTGGTTGTTCCGACAGGGGGGAAGGCCGGCGGTACCTCGCCGGCACTGATGCTGGCCGGTCGAACGAAAATGGGAGGGAGAAAGTGAGGGGAGAGTGGAGTCGGGGAGAGAGAAGGAGAGTTGGGGGGGGGGGGGGGGGGGCGGCTGCATTTTTCAATTTCTGGGGTTTTTTTTTTTGGGTTGTTACATTCTTCCCCCCTTAAAAAAAATTCGTCCTCGAATTTTCGAATAAACAAGAGATAAGGAAAAGAAGATTATTAGAATAAGTGCAATCATTACTCCTCCAGCTATGCAGAGATTGGTAAAATATTTATTCTTTAAACTCTTCGTATATTATATATGACATTCTACTGCTGTCTGATTCTACTATAGTGTCCTATTTGTCATCATCTCTTTCTAGAGATGCTCTTATCTCTTGGCTATTCATTGACCATTCTTCTGACATCTAAGGTATTCATTATAACTCTTGACTTGATATCTGATAACTTTAATCAACTTTGGCGCTTACCTCACTTTTATTATGCCCTAACGTGTCTCTTGGTGACTTCAGTCCTCATTCCTTTGTTTCAATAATCTCTATTTCCCCAAAACATGACTTATGTTCCTTATCCTAAGGCATCCTATGAGTAGCTTTCCTGTAACACCTAATCTAGGCATCTCATTCGAAACCTTTACTTATCCTTTGACCTTAACGGTTAGTACCAATGCATCTTCTCACTTTCATGATACTTCAAATTTCCAATCTATTTGCGTCATTACTAAGGTACTTAGACTAACCTCTGTCCATCTTATGTAATCAATCAGGTAGAGTCCCCTCCAAGGGCCAAGTGTATCATTTATCAACATTGGAAAGTGAATTGGGTCTCTCCTTCTAGGTGACAAAAGTGTTTATATTCCCTGACAACTCAGTCTATGCGACTTTATCGTTTCCCACTCCTTCTCTGGAACGAAAATATCTATACTTCTTCCTAAAGCTTCTTAGTATGTGTCCTACTTCTAACACATTAGCACTTAGATCGAGGCTCCACTACTCCTTTAATATATCATCTCATAATAACTGATTTCAAACATCTCTTAATGTGTTTCTAGCATACCTATTCCTTCTTATCCTTATCATTTTAACTAGCTCTATGGAGCTTTCTTCCTATCCTTTGGATCTTGTCCACTTCCTTTTTCTTATTTTTGGTATGGTTGATATCTTTTCAACCTGCTGTACTTATTCCTTAATTTTAGTCCTGTCTCACCCTTACACCTTTTCCTTCAAGGATGTCTATCTCATGATCAACTTTAACTTTCTTTTTATTTCTTAGTCTTATCTTGATTACTAGTTCCATTACTTTGAGAATTCTAACCTTACGATTGACTCCTACCAATGCATTCTTCACATTATGTAACACTCGGAATTAGCCATAGAAAATTCTTTTTGTATCCCCTTTTTCCAACTTAATTATCAAAGCATTATCATTCCCTACCAGCCTTAGTAGGAAATTGCTCATCCTGGATGGATAAGAGCCCCAGAAACTATAAGTTCCATCTGAACTAACACGGCTGTGGGAAATATGTGCCATGCCTTAATTCCAAACAAGATACTTCACGTGTTCATTCTCCTTAATATAATCACATATACTACCCATAGCTTTCTAAACTTCAACCTCAAATTACCCATCAGCAACAATTTCATCTATTGAAACTCATCGATAAATAGTACTTCCTCTAGCTCATATTTTAAAATGGTTGCAAGCCTTGGTAGCTAACTCCATTTGACTCCTGTCACTATTCTGATCGTCCTTTCATACTTAACACTAGGTATGCACTTACTGTCATTCTCATATTAGGAAATTGCGTATGAATTGGTGCCTACCAAACTCTCAAATAACTAGGTCTCCTTGACTCAGTTTCTGTTCCTTATATAATGCTCTAGAATCAAAAGCACAAGTTAAACTTGAAAAGAAAGAAAAATATCCTCTTATATTCAACTACGTCCAATTGTCCATATAATAATGTTTAACCTATGTTTCTTAGTCTTTCTCTTCAAATTTCATCATCTCCTAACACAATTGTGCTCTACATAGGTATCATGCATGAACCCTTTCTGTACTATTGTCCTTCCTGACATAATATTTTATAATTTATTAACTTTACTTATACTCGACCTATGATTCATATCTATCATCGTTTATATTGTGCCCTTAACTTTTGTTGAATCCTGAAAGATTTCTCTCACTAATAGATTCTTCCAGCACTAATTCCACCCTTATCTATGGTCATTAATTTGATCCTTGAACTTTCTAGTGATTTATAAACACCCATACTTATCACTTTTCGTTCTACCCCTCATTGTTCTCGTTATTGCTTCCTTTGCAAAGTGATTACTGATCACACTAAAAATGTTTGCCTGACATTCATAACGAACCTCTAACTACCTTCTCACTATCTCAAAAGTCTAACCTAAAGCCTATGTGTCATTATCTATCATTCTTTTCCTCTCATCATACCTATTTGATCCCTTAGATTGACTTTTATTCAACTTATTGCTTACTAACTTCTCTTTCTCTGCCTAATTAGATAGTCCGCAATACCATCACACACCTTCTAGCTTTTATTCATTATTATTGTATTCCTCGCCTAATCTTCTTGATATTGTTAACAAGGTAAAAGACTCTTGCCCCATTGCAATCCACTTCACTTTAGGAATAGGGAATAGATAGAGTATGATCCAATCATGCAACTCCAAGCACTATATTTTAGCCCCTGGCACCACCTCAACTACATCATGCAATGAGTATCACATTACTAGATTCCATACCACCATCACTATTCTCACTAATGTGGTCCCATTTTGGGTTTTCCATCCTTGTCATTCACCTTGCCAAGAATAACACTTAGCCTACCCTATATCTTAACTTTTTTCCTTTTATTATGCGCTCTTCACGTTGTCCTTTCATTTATTTCCTTTGTCTTACCCAAAATAGAACTTGACTATTCTATCCCGGGTTCCATTCTTCTTCCTAACATGACAATTGTACTTGCTAACTATATCTTTCAGAGTCTCTACCATGTTATCACATATCTGTGCTACTCAAATTTGGTCCTTTGACCACTCTAGCTAGTACTTCCACTGGCATTTAGATCATATTGCATCTGCAATCAATTGTCCAAACTTTCATTTTGCACTTTCTTTATCCATTAGCCTTCTGTGATTTATCTTCGCTAATTTATTACTCTTAACACTATTATAATTAGATTATACTATTGTTTTGAACAATATGAAGTTAGAAAAGAACTCCAGAAATTATAGTCATATATTTATATTATGATCTATATTCTTATCCTTTAGCCTACATAATATCCTTACTACCTTGAGAACTGATTCTGTAGAAATTTTATTATTATTATTTTTTTTTACTCAATTAGCCAAAACTTAAGATACTGGGCACCCAAACCGTCATTCAATTCAAAGGCTTTACATCCATCATGATCTGATCATTTATGGTTCATAAAATGAAACTTGTATCCTCTCCAGAACACCTGAGCTAACAACTCTCTGTCTCACACAATAGTCCCATCTGGGACACTATTGAAGGAACGGAAGCGTGAAAAACACAAGTTTATACCATTGAATTCAAAAATTTTCACCTAGGGTCACATGCATCATGCAAGATTTATTTTTATCTATTTGATTTCAATGATAAACAACATATTAAAACTCTTTTAATATGTTTTTGGATCTGTATTTGCCATTTAAGATTTTAAAATTAATCAGATTAATTTTAGAACCCTAGATTAAATCAAGAACGATTACACTAACCTCTTGATGCCTGCGGCGTGTGCGCCTTTGAGATTCATCTTGAGGACACGGATGTTGTCCCTCTAGCTTGTCCACACCAAGAACACCTATGGCAGCCCTTGAACAGCTTCTAAAGCCTTTTCTATTAATTAGAAATTCAAGTTCTGCCTTTTAAGAGATTAGAGATGTAAACAGGACACTAGAAACAATTTCTAGTGTTCTTAATTCAAGAGATTGATGGCTAATCTCTTTGAATTGATAAGAGATGAAGAAGAAGAGATGAAAACCCTCAAAGTGGCGTGAAAAAGGAGTGTGGTTGCTGGTTATATTTTATTTTCTCATAACAATACTTAAATAGCTAGGTTAACACATTAAACCCTTGCCACATGTCACCCTTTGATTAGCTCTAGGTTTAAGTGACCCAATCACATTGTGCCAAGTGTCAAACCTATATTTAATCTTGATTTTAATCATCTTACATGATTAAAAAACATTTGGCAAGCTTATGTGTAATCCCATGTGTCACCATCTCATGGTGCCACGTGTCACACTGCAAAATGACCAAAATGCCCCTGTGTCTTAATTTTGAGTTCTCAACCCAAAATAATTATTTTCTTCTTCTAATTAATTTATATCAAATATAAATTAATTAATTAATCTCTATTAATTAATTTCTCATTAATTAAATTCATATTTAAACACTTTAAATATAAATTTAACTTATATTATACATCCAATAATCTAGATTTGGTTTCAAGTCATGCTAGGGACTTTGCAATTTAATTGCAAACCAATCCTATTTAATTAATCAATTAAACTCTTTAATTAATTAATTAAATCATATTTAAATAGGTGATAACTTGTGTATGTGTGTGACTTACTAGGCTCATCACTAATTGGTAATGAGACATGATATCAACTCTTAATATCATCAGAACTCTTTCTTGCCATAAATGATTTCTCTAAATCATTTTTTGAACCTCATAGACCATGGTTAACACCTAGCATAGCATGCCATGGCCACCCAATTAGTAATAAGGTTTACCTTAAATGAACCTATAATCATATGTTACCATGCACTAGAATCTCTCAGTTACAAAATCCCAACTCAAGCTGGAGTCATGGTTTATGTCAAACTCCATTTGCTATGATTATTATGTTCTCTTTTATTTCCTGTTCTTGATTAAAAGATTTTCTCATCAGAAACTCTTTTCTGAATAAATCTATCTGTCCTGGCCAGGAACTTGAAACATCAAAAACAATTAAATGAACATAGGATTTTATCTCTATTTACTTAGAGGAACATATTCCATCTTGATCAACACCTACCTCCATATATAACTAGTAGGAGCCAACAGATGCCAATATACCCATACACAGTACAAGTATGAAAGCATTATCAAAATCAAACTACCTTTATACAAGTTAACTGTGCTATCTCAGGTCTAAAGATTATATGCCTTGATATGATTTATGACAAAACATTGACAAGAGTAAACTCCATGTGCTTATCATAAGTGTCCTTTGGTTGACCTACTTATCATTTATAAGTGCCTATCATGTTTGTCATATGGCATGAGACTCACCATTCCATCTTATTTATATCTCATATAAATAACTTGAGAACAAACATGAATACAATCTTTACGGATAAGTAATGTCCTTATTAAGAAGTATCCTCGACTGTGAACCTATTTATGATACTTTGTGCTAGAAATATTGTCACTCATATACTTAACAACTTAAGAATAATATTTCTAACAAAATATCAATGGACAATTTCTATTACACATAAATATAATATCTAAACGGAAAACAGGAAATGCCTAATAATAATAAAAATATAAACAAGAAACAAACTAAATCATATGCTCAACGGCAAACTACTAACAATCTCCCACTAGCACTAGAGCCATTCATTACAATACCTTATACCCATCTTCTCAAGATGTCAGACTAGCGAGCTTGTGACAAAGGCTTAGTGCATGGATCGGTGAATTTTTTGGTGATGTTATTTTCTGCATGGCTATATCGCCTTTGCCCAACTATATGTCGATAATGTGGTAGTGCCTTTCTATGTGTTTGGATTTTGGGTGAGACCTTAGTTCCTTAGCTTTGTATGATTGCTCCATTGTTGTCACGGTGTAGTGGGCTGTGACTCAATGGAAGGAACTCTGTAAGTTACATCACGAACTTCTTTATCCAAGCGACTTCCTTTGACATCGATGCGACAATATACTCGACCTCTGTAGTGGAATCTGCGATCGTGCTCTGTTTGGAACTCTTCCAGTCCATTGCACCTCCATTACAAATGAACACATATCTAGAGGTAGACTTTCTATCATCAATATCGATTGGAAATCGAATCGATTATAAACATCCAATTGCAAGTCTCCACCTCCATAAATCAAGAATAAATCCTTAGTTCTTCTCAAGTACTTAAGGATATTCTTGTGACTATCGATGTTCCAAACTGGATTGGATTGATACCTACTAGTCAAACTAACGACATATGCGATATTCGGCCTAGTACACAACATTGCATACATTAAACTTCCAATAGCGAAGCATATGAAATCTGGCCATCTTATCTCTTTCTTGGTGTCTTTGGAGACATCTCTTTAGAAAGGTGGATACCATGTCTCACTGGTAACAATCCACTCTTGGAATCAAGCATGTTAAACCTCTTTAACACCTTTTCCAAGTATAGACTTTGGGATAAACCAATTATTCTTTTCGCTCTATCTCTATAGATGCGAATCCCAAGAATATAGGTTGCCTCCCCTAAGTCTTTCATGGAGAATGTATTTGACAACCATACCTTTATAGTTGTCAACATACCTGTGTCATTACCCATCAATAGTATGTCATTCACATATAAGACAAGGAAAGTGATATCACTGTCACTAACCTTCTTATATACACATGGCTCATCCTCATTTTTGATAAAACCAAAGGATTTAATGGCTTCATCAAAGTGGATGTTCCAACTCCTCGAAGCTTGTTTCAACCCATAAATGGATCGCTTTAGCTTGCATACCTTGGAACCATCTTGGGATTCAAATCCCCTAGGTTGTTCCATGAAAATGTTTTCTTCAATGTATCCATTGAGAAAAGTTGTTTTGACATCCATCTGCCAAATCTCATAATCATAGTACGCAGCTATTGCTAATAAAATCCTAATTGATTTAAGCATGGCAACAGGTGAGAAAGTCTCCTCATAGTCGATTCCTTGCCTTTGGCGAAACCCTTTCGCTACTAGCCTTGCCTTATAGGTCTCTACCTTTCCATCAGAACCAATTTTCTTCTTGAAAACCCATTTGTTCCCTATAGGTACAATACCTTCAGGTGGGTTAACAAGATCCCAAACTTGATTCTTATACATGGAATCAATCTCGGATTTCATAGCATCAATCCATTTTGAAGAGTTTATATCTGATATAGCTTCTTCATAGGTAAGTGGATCATCTCCATGATCTACTTCTTCATGAGTAGACAACTCTTGTTCTTCTTCATGAAGAAAATCATATCTCAGCAGTGGGTGAGATACCTGGTTGTTCTACGAGGAGCAATTTGTAGATGTTTCATCAATGGGTATTGGTTGACTAGTTGGATCTTTATCCCTCTAATGCATTGGTTGGTCGAATTCTCCAATTCTAACTCTATTTGCCTTCCTTTGCCTCCTTCTTGAACAAGCATTTGTTCAAGAAATGTGGCATCTCTACTTATAACAACCTTTTTGTGAAGTAGGCAAATAAAATAATATCCAAAACTATCTTTTGGATATCCAACAAATCGACCTTTTACGATTTGGTCTCCAATTTATCGGTGTTGACTTTTTGATATAAGTGGACAACCCCAAATCTTAACATGCTTAAGACTTGGTTTTCTTCCATGCCATATCTCATAAGGTGTGGAAGAAAGCGATTTTGATGGAATCCTATTCGAATATACAAAGTGATTCTAATGCAAATCCCCAAAGAAGATTGACATATCGGTATAGCTCATCATACTCATTACCATATCCAATAAGTGCGATTTCTCCTTCGGATACACCATTCATTTGTGGCGTTCTGGAGAGTCGGTGAGAAACAATGCCATGCTCTCTCAAGTATTCATCAAATTCGATTACTCAAATATTCACCTCCATGATCGATCGAAGAGCTTTAATACTCTTTCTGTTTGATTTTCTACTTGATTTAAATTCTTTGAACTTTTCAAAAGATTCATGTTTGTATTTCATCAAATACAAATACCCAAACCTTGATTTATCATCGATAAAGGTAATAAAATAATGAAAACCCCCTCTAGCCATTTCTTTAAATGGACCACATACATCACTATGTATTAGCTCTAAAATATTTGACTCTTAGCCCTTGTCCAACAAAGGGTGATCTAGTCATTTTGCCACTGAAGGCAAGATTCACAAGTTGGAGTAGGCTCGAGTCCAATAAGGATAGAATCCCCATTTTCTCCAATTTTGTAATCCTATTTTCTGCAACATGACATAACCTTAAGTGCCAAATATATTTTGAACTTGAGTTGTTTTTCACCATGGCATTGCTTTCATTTAGATTGCTATACTCGCGGTGGAAACACTTTCTTACTGGTAATGGAAACACTTTCTTATTGGCAATGGAAACACTTTCCTGTTGGCAATGGAAACACTTTCCTTTGCCTTCATCAGCTTTAGTCTTCCTTTTCTGTTTAGCTATTTTCTTAGAAGGACCAGGAATCGAGGTTTCTTTTTCTTATTGCCCTTCTTCTTGTTGGACTTTCCAGTGAGAAGAAGATGCAACAAAGCTACCTCTTTTCCTTTATTGCACAGCATATTCTTTTGGGCAATAACGGCATGTTGAGTAAACCAGCTAAGGTGCATTCCTGTTTAGTCATATGGAAATTTGTCACAAAATTTCCCAAAAGACCCAGGAAGGGACTGAAGGATCAAATCCGTCTGTAGTTGGAAATCCATGTTGAAGTCAAGATGTTCCAACTGCTCAATCATCCGAATCATCTTGTGGACATGATCCCCAACATTGTCCCTCGGACATCCTCATACGGAATAGCTGTCTAGATATCTCATACCTAGCATTCCTGCTGTGCTCACCATACAACTCTTGTAGGTGAAGGAGGATCTCACTCGCACTCTGCATGTTCTCATGTTGCTTCTGTAACTCATTACTCATGGAAGCAAGCATGTAACACTTAGCTCTTATATCATGCTCCTTCCACTTGTCCAAAGTTTCATGTTCCTCTTGTGTGGCCTCTGGAGGTAAGGGACGAGGAACATTTGAATCTAGAACATATCCTATATGTTCAAGGTTCAGGACAAGTTTCAAATTTCTTAGCCAATCAGACAGTTAGGTCTGTCAACCTATTGTGATCAAGTATGCTTGCAAGGATATTGGATGGTGATGGTTGTTTTGTGATCATTTTTATCGAGAAAATTAGCTATGAGAAAATAACCATATTAATTAGTAAATGCATCATGTAATTAACTAAAATGATTATGGTCTTTTAATCAAATTGGTCCTCCCACTAACTTAGCGAATCCTACACTTCCAAAGTAGAAAACGGAAATCCTAGTTGGATGGATTTCTAGTGGGTGATTGAATTCTTATAATTCTATTGATCATCCTCGGTACATCCATTATTGGAATTACAATAAATTATAAGTGAGCAACTCCTTGCCCATCACCTCTCATGTGAGGTTCAATCCTTTACCTAGCCCCTAATGCTCAAAATCTCGGTACATCCATTATTGACTTATCTTGCATTAGTTAAGTTGATCCCATTGAGCTAGTAATTATGCAAATAATTTTAATGTCCTCAGTACATCCAATATTGGCCACTAAACCATTTACATATTTACAACATCTCATGCTTAACAATTATTCTTAAGAAAATCTCTTAAATTAATTGCATCTTATGCAACTATTTAAAATTTCTTAAAATAATTGCCCCAATGGAGGGCCTATGTTATAATTACTTTAATTATAGCATTTCCAACTTAATCATTTGTTTGGAAGATTTTATGGTCATTCTATTTACTATCAAGGTCTCACTTTGCACATTATCCATTTAGCATGCATATATCATATAATTACATACATTCCCATACATCTCATGCATTCATGGATAAGCAGTAAATATGGTATGATCATGGACTTTCTAAGGGATTCAGTCGAGCCACCAAGAATTGAATCAGGGCATTCCTAGGTGCATTTCATTCATTCATTCATTTTACAAGAGTTGCTGAAGGAGTACATAATCAACATTTGATATTGAATTCCTCCCACTGGTCCCACCAATGCTCTTGACCTCCTTGAACTTCTTGCAATCCAATATTACATAGTAATCCTTGGCATACCAAGGCGAATTTACAAGAACTTAAATAAATGAAATTACAACCCAAAAATTATTACAAACTTAATAATACATGCCCAAAATAAATTAAAATAAATTAATTAATTTACAATCCCAAAGAAACATAAAAGAAATAAATCCAATCACATTGGTCTTTTATAGTCCATGATCATCCATCATGCATATCACTATTTAACAATTAAATAAAACATACATACTTAAATTAAATTGAATATCTCATATTCAACTTAAAAATTCAGATTTGAATATGATTCAAATAAATTTAAAAATTCATATTTGAATCTCATTCAAACAAATTTAAAAATTCAGATTTGAATCACATTCAAACAACTTTAAAAATTCAGATTTGAATCACATTCAAACATTTTTTGAAAAATCAGATTTGAATCACATTCAAATATTTTTAAAAAAAATCAGATCTGAATTTTATTCAATCAATTTTAAAAAATCAGATTTAAATATGATTCAAACAACTTTAAAAATTCAGATTTGAATCACATTCAAACAACTTTTAAAATTCAGATTTGAATCACATTCAAACAATTTTTTAAAATTCTGATTTGAATCATAATTTAATTGTGTGATAAAAATTCTAATTAAACAATTTAATTAGACATAAAATGGATCTTAAATCATACAACAATTGCACATTCACCATCCATTTACCTTTGCACACCATTGTGATGCATCAACCATGCACACCATGGTGTTCATCATTTGTGCCGCCACTTTGACTTTGCAACCAGCAATAAACTCTTGATCTCATGATCAAACACACAATTAAATCATATAAACATCAATCTAAATGGCAAATATAGTGGCTCTGATACCAATTGAAGGAGCAGCGTGAAAAACACAAGTTTATACCATTGAATTCAAAAATTTTCACCTAGGGTCACATGCATCATGCAAGATTTATTTTTATCTATTTGATTTCAATGATAAACAACATATTAAAACTCTTTTAATATGTTTTTGGATCTGTATTTGCCATTTAAGATTTTAAAATTAATCAGATTAATTTTAGAACCTAGATTAAATCAAGAACGATTACACTAACCTCTTGATGCCTTTGCGGCGTGTCTGCGCCTTTGAGATTCGTCTTCAGGACACCAGATGTTGTCCCTCTAGCTTGTCCACACCAAGAACACCTATGGCAGCCCTTGAACAGCTTCTAAGGCCTTTTCTATTAATTAGAAATTCAAGTTCTGCCTTTTAAGAGATTAGAGATGTAAACAGGACACTAGAAACAATTTCTAGTGTTCTTAATTCAAGAGATTGATGGCTAATCTCTTTGAATTGATAAGAGATGAAGAAGAAGAGATGAAAACCCTCAAAGTGGCGTGACAAAGGAGTGTGGCTGCTGGTTATATTTTATTTTCTCATAACAACACTTAAATAGCTAGGTTAACACATTAAACCCTTGCCACATGTCACCCTTTGATTAGCTCTAGGTTTAAGTGACCCAATCACATTGTGCCAAGTGTCAAACCTATATTTAATCTTGATTTTAATCATCTTACATGATTAAAAAACATTTGGCAAGCTTATGTGTAATCCCATGTGTCACCATCTCATGGTGCCACGTGTGACACTGCAAAATGACCAAAATGCCCCTGTGTCTTAATTTTGAGTTCTCAATCCAAAATAATTATTTTTCTTCTTCTAATTAATTTATATCAAATATAAATTAATTAATTTCTCATTAATTAAATTCATATTTAAACACTTTAAATATAAATTTAACTTATATTATACATCCAATAATCTAGATTTGGTTTCAAGTCATGCTAGGGACTTTGCAATTTAATTGCAAACCAAACCTATTTAATTAATCAATTAAACTCTTTAATTAATTAATTAAATCATATTTAAATAGGTGATAACTTGTGTATGTGTGTGACTTACTAGGCTCATCACTAATTGGCAATGAGACATGATATCAACTCTTAATATCATCAGAACTCTTTCTTACCATAAATGATTTCTCTAAATCATTTTATGAACCTCATAGACCATGGTTAACACCTAGCATAGCATGCCATGGCCACCCAATTAGTAATAAGGTTTACCTTAAATGAACCTATAATCATATGTTACCATGCACTAGAATCTCTCTGTTACAAAATCCCAACTCAATTTGAGTCATGGTTTATGTCAAACTCCATTTGCTATGAATATTATGTTCTCTTTTAATTCCAGTTCTTGATTAAAAGATTTTCTCATCGAAACTCTTTTATGAATAAATCTATCTGTCTGGCAGAACTTGAAACATCAAAACAATTAAATGAATATAGGATTTTATCTCTATTTACTTAGAGGAACATATTCCATCTTGATCAACACCTACCTCCATATATAACTAGTAGGAGCCAACAGATGCCCATATACCCATACAGTACAAGTATGAAAGCGATATCAAACTCAAACTACCTATATACAAGATAAGCGTGCTATCTCAGTCTAAAGATTATATGCCTTGATATGATTTATGACAAAACATTGACAAGAGTAAACTCCATGTGCTTGTCATAAGTGTCACTGGTTCGGCCTACTTATCATTTATAAGTGCCTATCATGTTTGTCATATGGCATGAGACTCACCATTCCATCTTATTTATATCTCATATAAATAACTTAGGAACAAACATGAATACAATCTTTCTGGATAAGTCATGTCCTTATTATGAAGTATCCTCGATTGTGAACCTATTTATGATACTTTATGCTAGAAATATTGTCACTCATATTCTTAACAACTTAAGAATAATATTTCTAACAAAATATCAATGGACATTTTCTATTACACATAAATATATTATGTAAACGGAAAAGTGGAAATGGCTTTTATTAATAAAAATATATACAAGATATATACTAAATGATATGCTCTAGGGCATACTACTAACAACTATTCCATAAGTCATCATTATTAGTAATTACCTTCTATCCCTTAGGAAAAGATAAGACTATACCCTAACATACTGCAACAAAGGTACTACATTTACCCCTTTGCCAAAACCATGTCAAATTAATGACTCTCTTATCATATCATAGCTCTGTAAATCGTCAATTCACAGTTCTGACCTTCTCTAGGTAGTAGGGTTGTACTTTACACCTTGCTGATACACACCGAGTATACTATTCTTACTAAGCTCTAAGCAAAATGTATGTCGTACTATAAAAACCATCCAAAATTCCATACTGAAGACTAGATGATCTCACTCTATAGGTATCACATTTACTTTGCAACTAATCCGAAACCTCTGGTCTGATGGCAACTCTTGATGTAACTCTAGCTCATGCTAAGGTAACTAAGTCACTGACACTAGTTACCTTACAATTGTGACCCTTTAATATTCTAGCTATAGGGTTTTAAATCTCTACCTAGGATTTCCAAACTCTTTTGCAGTAATAGAACCCTATTCTGGCATAATTGTAGCAAATAGAGACTGCCTGCAAACATCCTCATCATAAGCACTCTGAGGAAACGCGACTCTACACAATAATCCCATGTCGATCATGTGTCTGCGACTACGAGTAGACATTGAGAACATTGTATGGTTACTACGATACGTCCTGATAGACTAGGTCTCCCAATTTCTTATCTCTCTTGAATATTCTATTATCATGAACTTATTCTGACTGGGTCATCCACTGATGACTGCCAGCAGTGGTATCCTCATCCTTATCTAGGGCAACTATACTTTCAAGACTCACCTTTATGTACTCGTGCCTTGTACAAAATGGGCACACCATTTAAACCCATACAGACATAAACATAGCGTTTCTTAGAGTACGTATCCTCATGACAGACCTCAAAATTTTTGCTAACTCTATTTCACATTTCTATGTACTCCACGAAAATCAAGACACTAACTGAGGCACTTTTATATTTCTCGAGGTATAACGCAGAATCTAGAAATAAAGAATTACAGAAAAATTCAAAACAGAATCCTATTCTTCGCATGTAACATCCTAACAAGACACTTTTACACTCCCAAGTATAGTATTTCCCATGAATCTAGAGCCTAAGCTCTGGTACCAACTTTGTCACGACCCAACCTATGGGTCGGACCAGTACTAGGACCTGGGCCAGCCTAAAGCCCCCGAGGCCCGTAGTAAGCCTAACTATTCCTCAACCCATGACTAGGCCCACAATTTAGGCCCAATATGCATATAAAATAATTTAAATCAAACTGTTATAATTTTATTTTGGGCCAACTTTAGCCCAGCAATTATCCGAAACTAAAATTAGGGGAGCCCAGCTCAACCCTGTTACATCATTTACAAACTATTCAAAACTCATAAAAAAATTTCATTTGTTAATACAAAAACTTAAATTTATGCAGTCCCTCACAGGATAAATGCTACTACTAGTACATGCAGAGTTCTAAATTACGAATTTAGATAATAATACAGTTAAGAAATTTTTATTTTCATAACCTACGGGGAAAGGAACAAGTTATTCTGAAAAATGTCTTTTCCTGTAGCCTGAAAAAATATGGTGAATAGGAGTGAGCGTTCAACTCAGAGAGTAAAATATCAATTTTAACCATAATCTCTATAATTATCTAAAGCTAATGCACCCTGTGGAGTGAAATGCAACATCGTCATAAATTTCATACAAATCACATCAAAAGCAAAAAAGGTAATATGGAGCACTCACACACCCGATAAGGTCAAACAATACATATATGGGAGCTGATCCCCTATATAGCCCTCTTAATCCAACCTATGCTAGCGAAGAACTCAAGCTGGACTTTCGCTTAATAGACCAAATCGGGGTCCCAACGAAGAACTCAAGCCGTGTCTACCCCGAAGAACTGGGTCCCAGCGAAGATCTCAAGTCGTATCCACCCGTCCTATCCATAGCCAACACCATACCACACGCATGCCAACTCACGCACACTGCTCCAAATTACCACAACAACATCCATGGCACTTTAACAGTTGTGAATGCAACATAAAACGTGCCTAGAGTTTAACTACATAGATATAAATTTATAAGTGATGCATGGGCATGCTTGAACATATAATAATATTAAAATTACAATTAAAATTAATATTTTACTCATAGTACACCAAGGACTATTATGGCTGTTGGATGGAGGAAAATAGCTGACATCGATCACCTAATAATTAAATTATAAATTTATTAGTACTAAGTCAAAATAAAACTCTAAAGAGGCAACAGACAGCCTAATTCATGCCGGAAATCTGGCAAAGTTTTTCCTATACCTAGAACCTAACCAATCTGAAAAAGGCTTCAAAATACACTTCTATATCTGCCAATCACACAATCACAACTCAATCACATCACAAGGCCCCTCCTGGGCCCACCCAAACAGTCAACAATCCACAATTTGAAAAATTACAATTTGGGCCCCATAACTAGTCCTTTTGCAAAAACTACCCAAACGAGCTCTCAAAATTCTAAAATTTTGCCCCGTGGTCCTTAGTAATATTATAAGGCTATTGGAAAAGAAATTATAATTTTCTGATCATCCACGAATATTTTATGAATTTTTATTCTAAATCAGTATTAGCCGAAAATGAGCAACTTGGAGTTCGAGTTTACCTATGTCAATTCTGACACCTAGAACGCGTCCAGAATGCCTAAAAATGCTAGGATTGACTATAATATCGACCACGTTCTGAGACGGGCCGTTGGGCAGCCGGATCTGGCTGAAAATGAGATCCCGACGCTGGTGAGCTATCCTCGATCTGATTGCACCTAAATTAAGTCCAAATTGTGTTAATAATTATTATAAAATTATTTTTAAATTTTGGAAATTAAAAGAGTTCGAAAATCTCACCAAATGATCTGGACCGTCCGATTATCACCTTTTTTAAACGGTGTCTGATCGGAGTGGGACTAGTCCTATCTCGAAGATCTCATCGTCCTGAGTCCATTGGTGGCCTCGGATTTTCGATCTGACGATCTGATTGCCAGAAAAGTAACCGAAAACCGAGAAACCCATATGATTTTCTTCCAACTTTCCGTCGCCGGTTCGCTTTCCTCCGGCCACAAACAGGGTGCCACTGGTCTCATCTGAAAGTTCATCATCTTGGGAGTCCGTGGCACTTGAAATCACCTGGAATGGTTACCGGAGTCGGCCGGGGCGACGCCGCAAAGTTAGGCCCCTGTCGCACACGCGCTCTCCCTCTCTCCTTCTCTCTCTTTTTCTTTGTCTCTGCTCGGTCTGCTGCCGTGCAGTGGTTGTTCGACACGGGGAAGGCCGTCTTGATACCTCGGCAGCGTCTTGGCCATTGGACGAAAATGGGAGGGAGAAAGTGAGGGGGAGAGTGGAGTCGAGGAGAGAGAAAGAGAGTTGGGGGGGGGGGGTCTGCTGCGTTTTTCAATTTTTGGGGTTTTTTTTTTTCTTTTTTTGGGGTTGTTACACCAAATAACATGATTCAAAAAGGAAAACAAAGACAAGACACAGAAGAACAACTTTCATGAAGAAAGTGGGGCTAAACAGTAGCCACAAATTGCTCAACTTGATATGTAAAGTCAAAACAATAAAGCTGAACCTAAAGAAAGGTTCTTGAATTAAATTATTTTTTGTAAGGATTTATCCCTAATAAGTAACTATATACTACATTACATGAAATAGGTATGTGGGACCCACTTTCCCACTACAAGGTGACATGAAATCAGTTGATACATAAAATGTAAATTACCTAAATGGTTTGCTAAACACATAAGTTATAGAAAAATACACTTAGAATTTATATTTCCATCATATATGAAATAATAATACTATAAATATGTATAGTACATGACATAAAATAATGAGAGTGATAAATACATAAGTTATATGAATATATACTTGGGACCTATGTTCCCATTATAATGACATGAAAATGGTTTAAAGCATAGATAGTACATGAAGTGAAATAACAATATGTTATGAACCCTTAATAATACATAGCATGAAATAATGAAACTATAAGTGCTTAATAGTACTAATTTGCCCAAAGTATACCTAAGCTTATATGTATATAGTTAGATCGATTGGTATACCAATTAGAGATTACAGATAGCAGTACTACCTACATGGAAAGTCATGGACTGACAATATATATTTGATATGATTATTCTACAGGCTATATGCCTGCCTGTTGGCCATTGTGCCTGACATGACAGATGCCATTGTGCCTAATTGTATTTTTGGCTTTAACAGCCTGCCGCTGGCCCTGTGCCTGACATGACAGATGTATACAAGATAGAATATTACCGTATATCCAATCTTTATAGACTGTTATAGGTTACTTGGCATTGATATGATTTTAAAAGACTGAGAATGCACTGATATGATTTTTACATGAATAATCATTGATTGACAAAATATGTCTGATATGATTTCTAGCTTTATGCCTGTCCGCTGGCCTTGTGCTTGACAGACCGTTGTATACACGATATTATATGCCTGTCCACTGGCCTTGTACTTGACAGATAGTTGTATACAGGATATTATATGCCTGCTCGCTGACCTAGTGCCTTACATGATAGTTGTATACATGATAGAATATTCCCGTATATTCATTCTTTATAGACTGCTATAGGTTATTTGGGCACAAATATGAGTAATGAGTCTTAAATTTAATTAAGTACCTAAAAGATCACAGATATGAGTAATAGGCTGTAAAAATTAATTGATTATACGAAGAGATCCTAGTAAATTAATATGCTCCTATGGAACAGCTAAAGTTATAAAATGACTCATAAATAATAAGCTTTAAAAATCAAATAATTATATGAAGAGATCACTGATATGACTTTAAAAGACAAAAAAAGAAATAAATGCACAGATAAGATACTGATAATTAAGTTATTCCCAAAGTGCAATTGAAATATACAATTGACCTAGAATTATGAAATTTCGCATATTATTATCATTTTAAATCATTTAGTTATTCTGCTTTAAGATTATGCACCACTAAGCAATTTGCTTAGTGCGTTGGATTTTCCATCGCGTAGGTACTGGAGACCAGATATAGCAACAGCCGCCATAGTAGTACTCTGATTACAGTTGTCCAGATCTGCTACAGTCCAGAGTTCACTTTAGTAGTGTTTATTTTGGTAGGGCCCAATGTATTTAGGTTTTGCATTTTGGTTAATGTATAATGAGATATATATTAATTTTGAACATTGTAATTAAATCAATTTATATTTTGGACTGTAAATAAAGCTTGTAATTTTTGTATATAAATTTTCATATGAATGAACTGAATTTCATTTTCTTGAAATGATATGATATGGTACATGGAAAAATGATATGATATGGTACATGGAAAAATGATACAGATATGAAATTATTTTTAACAGGTAACTATTGGAACCCGCTAGATGCCAATAAATCAGATGAGGTTCTGCCTGAGTTTCCACAAAAATAAATTGTGATAAAAAAATATTACTACATGTTTTCTACAAAATTTAAAAATTAACAATGGACACAATAGGATAAGATAGGGTGCTTCGGCACCAAATGTGCACTTCTTACTCGGCTACACTGTAAACGGGTAAAGGGTGTTACATGCCCAAAGAACAAACAAGAAATTAAAGAGTTTACATTGAGTATGATTCTTATAATTAAGAAACTGAAAAATCATCATTATCATCATTCGTCAATCAGATCTTGCCTGATGAGCCCTGGTAATTACGGTAATAGGACTAACAACAAAAGTGCTATTTTCGGGTGGTAGAATAATGGATTTGGTGAAGCATAAGGTGGAATGCTTTGAATTAGGTTGTTGGTTTTAGGAGATAAAGAGACGGTGATAGTTTTGTTATGGTTCAAGGGAGAGAAGAAGCAGAGAAGGAGAACTGCGATAATTAGTAAAAAGATGGGACGGGGTTTTTACGCCATGGGAGAGCAAGCTTTAGCTAGCTTGCAGGACCAAAAGAATTCACGTAGAGACAATGGAGTAAATCAAATATCAGGAAGAATTTGCTTCTTGGAATTCTAACGTATACTATAAGAAAATGATAATTACTGCAATTTTAAAAGCTAGAGTCACAGCTTGTGACCCATTGTTATCACAGCCTAATAGATAGTAGATGCGAGTTTAGTGTAGACTGTATCCAGAGAAATTATTGGGTGTACCAAGTAGATATGGAATATCTCTAATAATTATGTGAAATTTACTTTTCATATTATAAGAAGGATCTATTTTTCTATAAGTGAGAATACTATTTTTGCTCGGATAAATTTAATAATTAGCCATGTGTCCAATATTTTACCGGTGTAATGTTGGTGAAAGAAAAGTTGGCTTTTCCATATCTAATTGTGTAAATCATGGGAAGATAGCCATTAAATTAATATATGCTTATGTTTTAAAAAAAAATTTTGAATGCATTTAATATAAACACATGCTCACGGGCTCATTTGATAATGAGAATAATTATTAAATTAAATTTTTATATTTAAATAGATACAAAATTAATTAAAATTTATATATAAAGTGTATAAATCTATTTAGAAATATGTAATCTAATGATTAATGAACTTATTTTTATATGAGCTCGAATTTTATTTTATTTATCATTTTAAAAAATTAAAAAAGTATTAATTATTTTTTAAAATTTATTCCTATTTATTTTTATTTCCAATGCATTTATGTATTTTTTTTATCACTTTTCTGTAACTTAATTAGATACATGGCGCATCTAATATAAGTTTTTTTTTTTAATTCCTGAAAATGTTTAAGCTGAAACTCATATGAAAATGAGTTTAACAATCGTCATATTAAATATTTATATCTAGATGTACATAGAATTAATTAAAGTATGTATACAAAATACACAAATATTTAATCTAATAGTCTCATTCTCATATGAGTCGATCCCTCTATAGCCATACCTAAATCCAAAGGTACTTTAGTCAATTATAATTTTTTTTTTTATAAAAATGACGTTATCTAACCATTTCCTTAATTCTTATGTAAAAATCTTAAAAAGAATTTAAAATGAAATAGAAAAAAATAATAGATATGACTAATAGAAGAGGATAACAAAGTTATTAAATTAAGTATTTATATTAAAATTAATTAAAATATTTATATATAATTAAAATAATAAGTACATAAATTTTAGTATAAATATTTAATTTAAAGATTACTACATTCATTATTATATGAAATTGAATTTATAATATACCTGCACTCTTTATAAAAATGAATTTTAATTTCTTTGTTTCTTTTATAGATTGAAAAATCTTAAAGGGAGGAGAGGGGATTAATCATTTATATTCTTTATGTCTGTTTCAATATGAAACAAATAATACTTCTTTTTAGCTTAATAGTTAAGATTTTACAATTAAAAATGTAATTAATTACGGAAGAATTATATGATCTCATAGAAATAAAAAGTCAATTTTTCTTTTCGGACTATGATTGAGGGATCAAGTGGATCCCCATTTAATGTAGATCAAAAGGTTTTTAGTAATATAAAATTTCTTATTTACCCTTGATACTTTTAGAGGTAAAATTTCCCTCCATCTTCTACTATTCCCCCCTTCAATAATTTCACTCCAACCACATTCTCTTTTTTTAGGCAAACAACAATAAATTACGTTTTCATTTTCATGAAAAAAATTGCATTTTTTCGTTGATACTATCAAATAGTGCATGTAATGGTGATAAAAACAATGATTTTTTTACTATATATTATAAATTAAGGCTAATATGGCGTATAATTTATGAGTTATAATATTAATTTTTTTTTTTGTTAATTTATATTGCATAACTATAATCATAGATTATATTAAATGGAGTTAATTATATATTGATCAATTTATAATTAG
Source organism: Hevea brasiliensis (assembly GCF_030052815.1). Classification (NCBI taxonomy): domain Eukaryota; kingdom Viridiplantae; phylum Streptophyta; class Magnoliopsida; order Malpighiales; family Euphorbiaceae; genus Hevea; species Hevea brasiliensis. The sequence continues at coordinate 20,636 of NW_026614598.1, read as the reverse complement.
CTCTATGACATGTAACATAGATCATATGTAAATGTTCATATAGTTAATTGTACATTGATCAATTTAATAATTGACTATGTAACATGTAAAGTAGATAAGAGGTGAAAGCTTATATATTTAATTTTACATTGATCAATTTTATAATTTACTATATGACATGTCACATAAATCATAGGTTAAGACTTATTATAGTTAATTTTACATTAATCAATTTAATAATTGACTATGTGGCATATCACATAGATTATATGTGAAGATTTATATAGTTAATTATACATTGATCAATTTAATAATTGACTATATGGCATGTAACATAGATAAGAGGTAAGGGTTTATATATTTAATTTTATATTAATTAATTTTATAATTGACTATGTAACATTTCACATAAATCATAGGTTAATGCTCACATAGTTAATTTTATATTAATCAATTTAATAACTGACTATGTGGCATGTCACATAGATTAAAAGTGAAGGCTCATATAATTAATTATACATTGATCAATTTAATACCTGACTATGTAGCACGTCACATAGATCAGAGGTGAAGGCTCATATAGTTAATTATATATTGATCAATTTAGTAATTAACTATGTGGCATGTAACATAGGCTAGAGGTGAAAGCTTATATAGTTAACTTTAAATTGATTAATTTAATAATTAACTATGTAACATGTAACGTAGATTAGAGGTGAAGACTTATATAGTTAATTTTACGCTGATCAATTTTATAACTGACTACGTAACGTATCACATATAACATAGGTTAAGGCTCATATAGTTAAATTTACATTGATCAATTTAATAATTGACTATGTGGCATATAACATAAATTAGAGGTGAAGGCTCATATAGTTAATTGTAAAATGATCAATTTTATATATAATTGACTATGTGGCATGCAACATAGACTAGAGGTGAAAGCTTATGTAGTTAATTTTAAGTTGATTAATTTAATAATTAACTATTTAACATGTAACATAGACCAGAGGTGAAGACTTATATAGTTAATTTTACATTGATCAATTTTATAATTGACTATGTGATATGTCATATAGATCACAGGTTGAAGTTCATATAATTAATTTTATATTGATCAATTTAATAATTGACTATGTGGAATGTCTCACACACACATACACATATTGTAATATATTGTTTTTTAATATATATATATATATATATTTATTTATTTATTTATTTATTTATTTATTTTACTTTTAGTATTTATAGATAGCTATATTGTTGAAAAAATTAAGAATAAAATGTTTGCATATACTACCAAACATAGAGAATAAATTTATAGCAAGCAAAATATTTTAAGAAGAATGACAATATTTTATGGCATAAAGGGGAATGTATGTTCAAAAGTATAATTTGAGAGATTCTTTAGTTAATAATCAACACAATTAAAAGAGCCACCTTATAGTCTCAAAAAAAAAAAAAATTAGTGCCATAATAATGTTTCCATATTTACGTTGAACCTCTATTGGTTAGACTTAAAAATGCATTTATTTCTCCCAAAACCAAACACATTTTCTTTCACTTTTGGAAGAAGAGAAAATCTTCTAGCCATGTAAACACACTTGTTCTTCTCCCAAACTAATTCTCCCTTCTGTCATACAAAACCATTTCTTTATTGGTTAGACTTGAAAATGCCTTCTCCCAAAATCAAACACATTTTCTTTCGCTTTTGGAAGAAGAGAAAATCTTCTAACCATGTAAACACATCTCTTCTTCTCCCAAACTAATTCTCTTTTCTGTCATGCAAAATCATTTCTCCATCAATTGTTTTCGTTGATTCTCTCTGTCAATATGAGTTCACAAATTACTCTATTAGTAACAAATCAAAGATACATTAGGGCCACTTAAATCCATTCATCTCTTTGTTGTAGAGTCTACAGTAGGACGACAGTCAAATAGCCTACAAGAATTGCAATTTTTACTATAAATTTATTTATGGAGATCACAAATTGGTATGAACACAATTTTTTTACCCATTTATCTGTTTTTCCCCCAAACTCATTCATCCTTTTTTTTTTCTTCCGAATTCATACAATAGAAAAAAATATATACTTGATAATTGCATGTGAACCAAACTATATAATGTAGGCAAAATTAAGTTTTTTTTTTTTTTTTTTCAGATATACCTCAATCTATATTAAAATGTTGATTTTTTTATGTTTTTTTTCAAACCACCTTAATCTTATTTATTAATGTAATTTGTTCAACAATGGTTGAAATATAATAATGCGTTAAGTGTTTTTTTTTTGGGTAAAAATTCACTCACAGGATAGACATTTTGTTTTAGTTTAATTTATTATAATTTGATTGTGATAATTTCTTTAAAATGTTGATTGCTTGGTTGCGATAATCTCCTCTGTCAAATTGCATTTTTCTCATCATAAGTTGATTGCAATAATTTTGATAGTTTCCTTTTGTTATTATATATCACTCTAATCCAAATATAAATCTTTTCTCACAGAAAATCCCTACACACATCATCCAACAATTAAGCCAGCCATTAAGAGATGCCATTTGTCGTGTGCAAGGTTATGAGGAACACTCTTGCAAGGTAAGAGTCACATTAGAAAATTTTTCAAATAGAGATTATCCTGTTACTTTTCTTATGAAGGTCTTAAGAACATGTTAGAATGATATGGTGTGAAACCTCTATGGATCATATGTTTTAAGGCTATTTCACATAGGATTATGATGTTTATGTATTAATGAGAAATGGGTGCGAGACGAAATATAGAGATGCACCTTCTCCCCTTGCTAATGATGTTGCTAATGAACTATAACATGATATAGTAGAAATATCTACTGATGGAGGCTATGTGGAAGATAGTAATAAAAATACTGATGAAGACAGAGAAAAAGAAAGTGATGAAGACAATGAGAATTGGCATCTTGACAGTTAAGTATTATTAAATATCTATCCATTTCAAGTTTTTTTTTCCCTATAAGATTACTTTAGCGTACATATTTTAACAATGCAAATCTGTACTCTTTTTAGGTGCATCTGTATGTAACTTCACTGAAGCCAGAGGATCTAAGATTTATTTATGGGCTAAACAAATATGACTACAAATACAAAGTGGTTAGTAAATCTTTATTACACTTTACATGATGAGTCATTATAGCTGATTTTTATTACTGTTTTATAAATATTTACCATTTGTACTCATATTTTGTTTTTTTTTTTTTTATATATTATACAATAGAACATTCTCATTGAGCTAATTAGAAATCACACTGGTGCTGTGAGGAAGAGGTTGTATGTTTACATCATTGAGAAGTGAATATATTGGAGGTGTAAGTATGTGCCAAGGAATATGGCTAGAGAAATGATGAAGAAAGGAATGGTTGAGAATGAATGGATCCAATTTGTAATAATCCACAACTTGAAAAAAACTGATACAGTGGAGTTCATCATGACTGCAAATGAATCAAAATATGTTCTCTTTTATGTCATTATCAGAAGGCAAAATTAGAAATATGTTGTTTTTTAATTTACCATAAGAACAATATATATATATATATATATATATATATATATATCTGTGTGTGTGTGTGTTTTTATTTTAAGAACTAAACTTTTAGAATCTTTTTTGCTTATACATACTTTTAAAATATCGATGGAGGATGTTTCATCTCACTTAGTTGCTATGATTTTATATTCAAGTTTTGCACATTCTACAGTTGTTTAAATTAATATTATTATATTACTGTTTGTTATATTAATCTTAATTTACTACAGTTTCTCACATTAATAAACTTAAGTTACAGATTTTTAGTCAAGTATAATATATAGTGTTAAGTGCTATAATAAAGTAAGAATTAAATAAGGTTACAAGTTTAAAATATAGAAACACCCCATGCATATTAATTTTCATTTCACAACGTTGAGAGAAGGAGAGAAGGACTATTGAATCTGACTCTAGGATGATTGACTTAGCCTCCCATCTTTCTTGCTAACTTGATTGCTTCTAGCATTGCCTGAGCTTCTCCAAACAGAGATAAGGAATAAAAAAACTTCCTTGGCTGACCCATTAATAAGACTCCAAAAGTGATTTCTATCTACCATCGCAATTTTTTTTTCTCTTTTTTTTTTCAGCTTATATTGATGTAGATTAGTTGAGAAAGTAATAATATGTTTGACAGCATTCAATACTATAAAAATTACAAACAAGATCTACTACACTAATAAATTTTTTACTGAGTTATAATACAATCCATTTTCGAACTTATATCATTACGTAAATCTTAACAATTAAGCAAATCTTGTCACAATCTATAGTGGAATTCTTAACTCAACAACATCGTGATTCTCTTTTATTTTCTATTTTTTTTAGATTTTCATGTTATCTTTTTTTAAAAAACAACACTATCTTTTTTATACTTAATTTCATTTGTTGACATTGTAATTCAATTAATAAACAATTAATAGACAAAAAGTATTAATTTTCATTAATATCAAATCTTTCTTTGATGAACACAAACTAATATACATCTCAATAAATAAAGCAACTATCAATTGATTAACATTTGAATTGTTAGATACATTCTCTTCCCCTGTAATTTCTATATTTAATGTTGATACAGTAATATTAGATGATAATTTTTCTCCATCTGAAAATGAATTTGCATTTCTCTTTAACTCAAAATAATAATTATAAGTTTCAATAGCCTCTGCCTACATATCATAAGATTTGTATAAACTCTTACCAACTCCAATAACGTGTGCAAATTCATGCCATGAAGTATATATATTATAGGGTTAACACCTTCAAAAATAATATAATACTTTGTATTCTCCTTCATTTACCCAAAGTAAGTTAAAAAATAAAAATAATAGAAAAAAGTGGATTCAAAGAAATAATATTATCTTATTTGAAGATGAAATTAACTACAAAGATGACTCTAATGGAAATGGAGGAAGTAGAAGAAAAAAATGAAAATGAAGATAGAGGGGGCGTATCTCATGTAAATGTTGGGCAAGAATAAGAAGATGAAGATTTTCTTATTAGAGAGAGGGAAGGAAGGAGGGCTTACAGAAGGAGATGTGTATAGAAGGAATGAAGATGAAGATGAAAATGTTCTTGAATAAAAATTGATGAAAAATGAGAGAAAGGGGTATAGAAAAAGGAAGCATATAGGAGAAGAAGTAGATAAAATAAAATAAAAAATAAATATAGAGGTAAAAAAAATTAAAGTGGCAGGCATACATTAATTGGCATATGCATAAAAAATAGTAACTTGACCTTGAGACTTGTAACGCTTGTAACACCCCTATTTGTATAGCCTGGTATATTTCACTATTCCGGTGATCGGTGTCGGTCCGGACAATTAAGGGGATTAGAACCACACTTAAGACAACTAGAGAAGTCATAAACACAAATAATTAGTAATATTCAATTAGTTAAGTATAAATAAGAAAAACGGAATATAAGAAGTTAAACGAGCCGAGAGTCACAGCGATGGGTGACCTTCTCGGGAAGGACTGCGAAGTCTTTTTAAACTCAAATTTCGAACCGTAAAATGTGACGCTGCGGTCCTTAGGACCCTCATGAACACAGTGGAAAAGAGAAAATCATGAAAAAGAACTGTTAAGTCAATCAAATAATTAGGTCAGGGAGCCGGAAGAAATATTGAATTATTTGCAAATCGAGATGAACAGGTGAGGGGCAATTTGGTCAATTGACCCCGAGAGCTGACTCCTGACCTAACTGTCAAATAAAATCGGAGAAAAGAAAATTTCGGAATCGAGAATTAAATTAAAGAGTGAATAAAAAAAAAAGAGAAAAAGAAAAAGTGTAGGGAGATGACATCATGCATGACATCATGCATGATGTCATAAAAGTAATAATTAATATAGTTAATTAATAAGATTTTTTTTGGGTCTTCCATAAGTAAATAAAAGAAAAGAAAAAAAATAAATAAAACAAAAGTTATCTTCTTCTCCATATTGCCGTCCAAGTCTCTCTCCTTTCTTTCTCATTTACTCCACCATTTTTAAGCAAGAAAAGCTTGGGATTCTTTGGTTCTTTTCTATAAATCCTCTAAATCCCAACATTAAATCTTATTCCTAGACCTAGATAAACACTTAGGGAGCAAGAAGGAAAAGAAAACCTGGAGAATTGAAGAATTAGAAAATCTACAAATTGAGGTAAGTGCAATTTCAAGTTTGGATTCTTATGGAATTCATGAATTTAAGTTTATGTGTGATGAGATTGCATTAGAAATAAAGGAAATTATGCTTAAATAAGGGAAGAAAGAATGTGGCAGCCATAGAACCCTAAGATTTTAATGGTATTTAGTTAGGTTAAACATGAAATATTTGTGAATAGATGTTATATATGTGAATTGTATAATTAGATTACATGAATTGTGAAGATTGGACAAACTTAGGGTTTTGAATATTAGGGTTTATGAACCAAAAATGTAAGAAATGAGTAAATGGTGTCTTTGACCTATTGTGAAGTGAAAAATGGTCATTTATGACCAAATGAGTTGTGTTGGAATGATTGGAATTAAAACTAAATTCGGAGGGAGTGTGCAACATGACCAAGTCAACTTTGAAAGACCAAAAATGAAATTTTACAAGTCCAATTGATATGAGACCAATTGGGGATGAAAATAGACATAAAATGACACAATTTTCATTTAGGAACCATGCCCAAAAAGTGACCAAAACCTAGTGAACAAATTGACCAAAGTTGGATAAGTGCAGGCTGCCCTATACAAACTGAACAAATGAAGTTATAACTCGAGCTAGGCAGGTCCAAATGACCTGAAATTTTATCAGTGGTTAGATGAGATATAGACCTAAAACTTTCATGAAGAACACAAATCCAAATTTTGCCAGCAACCAAGTCATTTGGTGACCCAAAACTGCCAGTACCAAAATTGCCCAGAAAATCTGGGTTATTTCCAATCCGGCAGCCATGGTTCAAATGGCCATAACATGAGCTACAAAACTCCAATTGGGGTGATTCAAAAATGAGAATAAACTTAAGACAATAAGGAACATTTTCTATAAAGGAAGTTTTGCCAAATTCCAACAGTAAGATTACAAATGGAACAGTGCAACTAGGAGCACCAAAACTGAAAATTTGACAATTTTGCCAAAAGGACTTAAGTTTTGAGAAAATGACCAAAACCAACAAATTTAATGACCAAAATGTGGTATGCAGGTAAAGTTGGAGTTCCCATACCTACTAAGCCTTAAAAAGTCAACAATTTAACTTGAATAGTATAGTGAATAGCAACCCGAAACACAAAAATTTTAAGAACGTCGAGTTTAGCACAATAAAGCTAGTTAAAAGTGAAGTTAAATTTATTTTTGAATTTATGCTAAGATATGATATTGAAACACTATTAAACTGTGTGTTTCAGCAGAAAAAGACTTGGAAGCTCGGAGAGACTGAGTCAAGGCCTAGAGGCGACTCACGTCAGGTCTGTGCACAGTAATTTTTGTTTAAATATATGATTCTTGAAAATTTGATTTTTTTTTAGTTAAATATGAACTGTGTTGCCATTTATGATTGTGGATATGACTTTGAAAAATTTACTAGATTTCCAATAAATTATTTGAATAAATTGTTTTGAATAGATTTTGTGTTCACACTTAGCATGACAGTATCACATTATTCCTCCTCCATTTATGGGGTTGAGATCGTTTATTTTTCTCTCTCTCTGCCTTGCCAGTTGAGGTTGAGATCGGATGAGTACTCATTAGCTAGCTAGCCACCTCCCTCATTGATTTCGATAAATGGGGTTGTAGATTACTTTGTCGTGGTGTACAACACGGCATTGATTGAAAATTTTGTGTCATGGCTTAAGTTGTGTATGATTTTGGCAACACCGTGTTTATGAAATTACTTGACTAAATTGTGTTATTATGAGCTCTGATAGTTTGCGAAATGTGATTGAGAAATATTTAAACTGTGTTTTGATAATGAATGATTTATGTATTGCATTTCAAATTTTTATTGTGCACCACTGAGTATTTTTATACTCAGCGATAGCTTATTTTGCTGTCGCAGATAAGAGCAAGAAGAAAGCAGCAGAGTGAGCTGCTATTGAATTGAGAACTACACCGGTATTTTTGTACGGGTATTATTTTATACCTTTGTAATTAATTTTGATGTAAATATAGTAATGTTGTATGTATCAATGTAAAGTTGAGCAGTTGTAAATAAATTGTAATAATATTATTTTTGGATTTCCTTCTGTAAATTAATATTTGTACCTGTGAATTTCATATTTTATGGCTTATGAATGAAGTATTAAATATTTTGAGAAGATTAATTTTGATTTGGATTATGAAATTATTTTGAAGTGAATTAAATTGAGTTGATTTGAGATTTATTGGAGGTTGGGAGTTGAGAAAACTATTAGAAGTTATTTTTTTTCAGGTATTTGAAGAACTGTTTTCTCCAAATACAAACGGAACTCTGTCAAAATTTTTATAAAATTTGTGGCAAAATTAAAATGCACAAAAATTTTTACTAGTATTTAAACTTTGAATAAATGGTTTTTAATTCCTACCAAAATGCTCACCACTCCCAAAATGTAAGAAAATTATTTTAAAATCCCTTATAGGGTACTTAATGAGTGATCGGTAGGTGAAGTTCGGTAGTTCATTAAGTATTCTATGGGATCATGTTATGGCTTACAGAGGGGTAAGGTGTGACAACGCTTAATGGATGAGAGAGAATCTATAATGAATTTCAAATTCTACACATTGTTTTAGGAAAATCTCTGCAAGAGCAATAGTGTAAAAACATAAATTTTTAATGAACAAAATTATACAAATGATCCCATTGATCCACATTAAATATAAATCCACTTGATCCCTCAAGCTTTTTACTTTTCTTAATTGTAAAAAGATGAAATCTTTGCATTCAAATAGGAAATACATAATCTCTCATTAATTACTAATTAATATTAGGGTTTATCCCTATTGGTTTCTCAGTTGACTTATAAATTGATGACTTTTGCATCTTTTGCTTTTTAAAAACGATTTTTCTAAGCACTACATTACACTAATTATTGGATGTGAATTTTTAAAAAGATTTTTTCATAATAAATGTAATACTGCATTTGTTAAAATTCATTAAATATATTTATTTGTTATGTTATCAATTAAACGTGAATTTATGAAAAGAATTCGTCATCTTTTTCAACTTCAATAGATCTCTTCTTTACGTGATATCCTTTCCCGAGGCAGATGTGCTATAGGAGAAAATTGGCCGATTGATTTCTCTTTTTTCTTAAATTAGTATTATATATTTATTTATTTATTTAAATTAATCTATAAAAGTATGGATTCTATCTTCTTAAATTTAAGAAGTAATTGTTTTTCTATGAATATTTAATACACTAATTAAATATATTATATAATTTAACTATTAATGCCAGGAAAAAAAAATTCTAAATTCACAGCTGCCCTTCCTCCTTTTAGGCTTTGTTTGGATAGGGTGAGGAAAGGGTAAATAAATGCAATGAGGGATAAGAAATTATTATAACCCTGATTGGAAAGGGGTGAGCTAATGAAGGGTAAGGGTAAAACTTACCCTCCCTTACCCCTCAAATCTCAATTTTTCTCACATCCCAAATTGGGGTGTAAGTAGGGGGAAGTGAGAGATGAAAATTATTTTATTTTTTATTTTTCTATTGTGTCTTTAACTTTTTATTAAAAATTCAATTATACCCATTAAAAATAAACCTAATTTACCAATACAAACAAATGTTTTCTCTCTCAAGTGGTCGTATCTGATATCTTCGGTCTCGTAGATTTTGAATTCTTGTAGAAAAAAATGTTAGTTTTATCTTTCTATTTAATTTCAGTTATTAAATCATTCGTTCTTTCAATAGTTTGCTGTAATTATTATGCTCTTATTGTCATTTTTTTTCCTAAATAATTAATTCTTTATTCAATCCTTTTTTGTATTACTTTATAGATATCTAAGTTGAATGTTGAAATAGTACATATCATGGTCTGACATAAAAAGACAATCGAAAATGTAAATTATAGGTCACTAAACTAAAAATAAAATGCCTTAATTTTCTAAATAATTTTTTCTTTATTCAATCATTGTTTGTATTATGTTATGGATATCTAAGTTGAATGTTGATATTATACATGTCATGGTCTGACATAAAAAAACAATAAAAAATATAAATTATAGGTCACTAAACTAAAAATAAAATATCTTAATTTACATATTAAAAAAAATAAAGAATAAATTTTATCTAATAAAAAAAGTTATTTTTATAATTTGAATAATTATTTACCCTTCTTTCACCTCTTTCCAAAATCCTTCCAAATATAAAGAATATATATTAGCTCTCCTTTCCTTTTCATTAATTCACCTCTTTCCAAACATGAAACTTTTTTTATGGTAAACCTTTTTACCTTGTCTCTCCTTACCTTCCCTTACCTTCCTATTAATTACCCTTCCCTCCTTCCATCAAAACAGTGTTAAACTCTCTCTCCAACCTCACTCATCACTTTAGACCACCACTGGACGCTCCCTCCACCCTAGTCGACTTCATTATGACCAGTAGAAGGAAACAAACACTGACAAGAACTAGGCAAAACACGAAGAAATCAAATGTGACTGACTGGTGGATGCCAAAAACTTACACTAGTGATATCTCCCTCCTTTAACCATAACATGACTGTTAATCATCCCTGTTCTGTTTGTCTGACCTTGGGAAACAAGTCTCGACCAATGGTAGCCATTGTTAATTTATGTTAATGTGCTATTGAATTTGCTATTAGGTTGCTTGATAATTTTTCGCGGTTTATACATCTACTTTATGAATGTAATAGCTTGATTAATCATCACTTGAGTTGCGCATTTAAACTCAAATTGTACTCTGTTTTGAGACCCGAAACAGAGGACATTTTTGCTTAGTTGCCACTTCACACATTTGAGCTAAATGTTGTGATTTTTTATTGATTAAAAAGCCAAGCCAATAATTAAAAATAATCCAATTAGCCCCTTTCTTGAGCTCTATTTTTTAGACAACATTCTTAATACATTTTTTTTCCTTAAAATAAACCCTATGTGTTTCAAATTTTGATAATACAATCAATTACAAGACATCAACATCTAAATTCATGGATGTACTCACATCCAACAATTCCTCCCTTTTTAATAGCAATAATCCCGAATAAAAATTAAAAAAAAAAATAAAACTCTAAACTAAATTATAGTAACACACGCATAAAGATCAATGAGTTTTAACTCAATAATATTGAAGTTATTTACAGGCCATGAAATCTCGTGTTTGATTTGATCTCAGCCAATTATGACAAAAAAAAAAAAAAAAAAAAAAGAAAACACGTTACTTATACTGGGTGTATATATATTTGATTTACTTAGCATCCCACACGGTCACGATACTCCAAGAATACAAGGGTAGCACCATAATGAGCCAATGCTCCCAATACCACAAAAACATGGAAAATCTGATGGCTATGGCATGCTAGATCAAACCATCCAGGCTTTAACCTCTCTGGAATCCTGCTAATGTAAAAACCAGTGCCAGTCAAGTAAAATAAAGCCATGGAAGATTCATAAGCTAGAACTGTGTATCGCTTGGGATTACTCCAATTCACAATTGAAGCATGTACTGCGGGGACGATGCCAAAAAGCCCCATTGAGCAGAAGAGAAGAGCTCGGAAAACATGACATTTTCCGGTCGACAGAGTCGGAGAAAGCAATGTTATAATGGTAAAAATCCCCATTGCTGTGATTCCACCAAGATATACATATTGCCAATGTGAGTCACATTGGAAGATGTAAAAGATTGGAGGGAAAAATGAGGTGATTATCATTGTGGTGATACCCACGTAGTCTATGCGTAGCAAGATAATGTTTAGATTGCGTGAATGGCAAGAAAAGAGATGGCAGATGCTGCTTGAAAAGAGGCAGAACATAGAGCCGCCTAGGAATAAATAGAATGGCCACCGGATGACAGATGTTCCTGGCAGTTTTGTGTCCATTTTGGGAGATGCTACCTGCTTCAAATCTAGGAGTTTTGTAGTTCCCTGAAAATTAAAATTTTGTTCCAATTAATGAAGAAGGTGATAATGGAATGTGTTTCTTGAGCTAGCAATATGTATTAGGTGACTTATTAGGTGACTTACCAAGAAGAATTCCTTTGAATTATTGGAAACATTTGCCTTTGCACTAGTAAGAATTGACCTGCAATAAAGAAAATTTTAGGCAACTAGACAAGTAATTCAATGTCCAATTTACGCTTGGCCACAGTTTTGGGCTCGGAATTAGAGTAGGCTAACTAAGAGTTAAAATTATATTGAAATTAGCCTAACTTTAATTGGTCTTGAATTGAACCATAATTATCTGGTCCAATCAGTGGCAAATTTAGTTGAGAAAAGGGTCGGTTGACTCCTCTTTTTCTAGAATTTTTTTTTATAAATATACCTTCAAAAATTTAATTATTAAATCACCTTTTCAATAAAATTTAAAATTAATTAAAATAAAAAAATTGTGTTATGTATTCAAAAGTTTATATATTTTTAAAATTGTATTGAACTTTATCAAAATAAAATAGTATAATTATATATGTGTTAAATTAATATATAACTTTTAATTACGTGTTTGGAGGGATATATATTTAAAAGCATTAATAATGATATAATTTTTTATAATTTTAAGAATATTAGATTTCACAGAATCGAATTATAAAATATTAGTATTATATTTTAAATTTTTTTTTTATAAATTTTATCATTTATTTGTAATATAGTGACAAAAAAATTTTTAAATCAGTCATTGAGTCTAATTCTTTATTGTGGTTTCGAATCAAAATTAGAAATTTCCTTTAAAAAATTAAAAAAATGAAATTGACTAAAATCAGATCGAATCAGAATCAAGATTAAGTTACCCTATATTTTGATTCCGATCCTCTTAAACCACTGAATGAGAATCCTAATCCATTGTCTTCTCGTAATTCAAAACTCAAGAATTCAAACGTTAGCATTTTTCGTGTAAAACTTTTCATTATAAACAAAATTAATGTAATCATTTTTATATATTGAAAATTTTTTAATGAAATAATATTCTTATTTAGGTCCAATTTATGTTGATTAAAACTGATGAAAATTTAATGTATAAAATTAATTGGACTCATATTAAAAGGTTTTTTTTACTCAACTTGAGTTTGTTAAGTGGGTAATATACTTTTAATTACTGAACAAAATTAGATTAAACTTTGTTAATGTATTTTTACGTCTATAAAAATCTGATCTAAATAATTTTTTTATATATTTTAAATCTTTAATTTTATATGTAATAATTTAATTATTAATTATTAATTAAATGATAACAATTTAAGTCTGGAATTTAAATTTTTCCATCTATTTTCTTTAAGATTATTCACCAGAAAAGATAAGAAATATCTTTCATTGTGTAACCTAACACAACCCATCAATTATAACCAACTCATTAATTCTCTATTAAATAAAAAATATAACAATTCAAGCTCTAACAACCTTCACCTTCAAAAATAATTAAAGTAGCAAAATCAAAATTTTTACCTAAATTTGTGGAACACAATCAAAATAAAAAAAATGACTAAAGGCATATTTTCTGCTGCGTGACATCTGCGGAGTAGCTTATCCAAGACTTTGCTTAACTTAGTTGTTTTGTTTCCTTCCTAATAATAATAATAATAATAATAATAATAATAAATTTTTTAAAAAATATAATGACTTTATTTTATTCTTACAATTAGCAAAAGGAATTAGTAAATTAATTTAGAACATAAAATCGACCTAACAATCATCATATTTTTTTTTAAATTGAAAAAATAAAAATTCGAACAAACCTGGTAAACAGGCCGAGAAGATCCGCTACCTGAGGAACTTCCAATACATTGGCCATAGTCAACCCCCCAAAAAGTAAAAATCCAAGTAGATGTCTGCAAAATATATAGTAATTAAAAAAATTATTATTATTAATTTAGTTTTTTTCAAGCACAGAAAAATATTAAAGAAATAATTAAGCAGACTTTGATCATCACTTACGTCCATATATTAAGCGTTTCATTATGCCAACGAAAAATACTAAAGAAAGCTTCTTTAAGAGGCCAATTGACACGGTAATAACGCAGTATGAACTCATTATCCTTCATGTACTCCGGCAACTCCCAAAACGACATAAAAGCGTACCGTTTATTCGCTTCGTTCTGGGTGCCATGATCCTCGAGATCACCCCCTTTCTTCTTCTTCTGCTTATTCTTGTAAGCTTTTTGAGGAGAAACGACGACAGAGCAAGGTGTTTGATGAAGATCCATTTTCCTGGGAATTTTCCTCTTCGAGAAGACGCCAACATCCATAGAAGGACCGTACAGTTTCTGAGGATATAAAAGAAAAGAAAGGGTTGTGCTTGGTTTTTTTTTTTTTTTTCTTGGGGGGTTTTGCAATTCGGGTGTGTGGATTTATTATGGAGCTGTGGCGGATACACCAACTAACTGCAAACATTTAAAGAGGTGAGGGGTGGATTAACAAGTGTCCCAGTTGTTAGGTTACCAATAAAATTGCATATGAATCAAAGCGTTTGCATAAATAGTGGAGCAACCCATCCTCGGATGGAGAAATTATTTACAGAATGCTGATATCATATCGGGTTTAATGTTATTCTCAAAAGTTTTTTTTTTTTTTCTTCCGAGTTAGTTTTTGAATTTAATCTCAACCTTTTTTCTTTGATGTTAAACATTCATAGACGTGTTTATTTAAAACTTTCACGCTTCAAATATTTACACCTAAATTTAAAAGAGATATATTATGATTTATCTTTTGAGAACCATTATAATATATATGTTTGTTCACTATTGATTTATTATTCCATCTGACATACATGTTTATCCCAGGAATGGGCCTTGATGGCTTCCTAAAATTTAGAGTCATTGCTTGTCTAGTTTAGCAATTATTTCCTTTTTTAGATGGTTTAAAGGGCACTAAAAAGGTAGCAAACGATCATCTCGCGGGTTTGCACTTGGGTGATTTGGGTTTGGATTTTTTTAATTTATGGGTGATTCGCATTTTGTCAATTTTGTTCAATAGATTTGAATCGAATCTACTTAGGTTGTAATTGATTTAATTTAAATTACTTATTAGATTGTTTTATAAAAAGAATTGCAAGTTAAATTCTGAGTTAATTTGCAAATTGAAAATATTTTAAGTGAAGATATTAACTCTTTTAAAACAAATTTATTAATCAAAATATTTTAAATAATTTTAAAGTGAAAACCATTTTAAGTGGAGAGTGAGTGCAAAACGGTCCATGCCATTTTTTTGTTTTGAATCTAACGTTAACATCAATTAATAGTGGATCAGTTAATTATTTATTTTGATTTCTTTTTCTGTTCTTTTTTTAGATGATTTATTTTTCTATTCAATTAAGCGAATAATTTACTTTTGAATTAATGAATTAAATTCGATTTATATTAATTAATTTAAACTTACATTACACTAAAAAATTCTTTAATAATGATTAATATTATATCTAGTGAAAAATTTTTTATACTCATTCTTATTATTAATTATAAAGTAAATATTAATATGCTTATTTTCATTTTCATTATATTATAATTTTTGAAAATAATACAATAAAAAATTATGATTCAAAGTTTACCCATGAATTAAACAAAAAAATTAGTAACACCTTAACTTTCATAGAGTTTTATTTAAATTTTAAAAAAGTAGAATTAAATGAATCATGCGATGGATTTATCAGAGAGCAAATTATACAAGTGCATTAATGTGTGGCACTAATGTGGATTAATTACCCAATAATTCCCTCACCGATGGTACTGTGCTGTTAAATTTTTTTTAACAAATATTTTTTTTTATTTTTTATTTTTTATCTTTAAGGTATACGAGCCTATGCTTTTTTGTACACGTCACCTTTCATTGGCGATGACATGCGTATCCACATCAAGGGAGGCAAGCACAGGTCTTAAATCTACACCATCTGCCAAAGCATCCCTAAAGCCCTCGTTGCCTTCTACTAGAAGTACGTGAATGACTAGAGCAAAAAGGAGATCAAAGACATTTTCCATAATTCCCTAACGACCAAATTGAAATTTGGTATCAAAATTAATAATAATACTAATAATAACAAAAAAATTCAAAAAGGGAAAAAGGAGAAAGAAATACTAACTGGTACTTCAATCATTCAAACCCATCTTATCCCAAAACGATCCCTACCCCAAATCGCTACTTACCAGCTCAATTGATGTGCCATGCCTTTAATGCTCATATCCTCCCAGCTTCTCCTTGTTCATTTATTATTGCTCTCTCTCTCCTACGATGCCATAGTCGTTCTTTTTCCGTTAAATGACATTTCAACTCCTAGTGGCTGGCCGGCCTCCACAAGCTCACCATTTGCTACTCTGGCCTCCTCCATGCCTGTGTTTAATCCAACTAACACTAACAACGGCACTAGCTGTGTTCAAGTAATACATTAGTGAGAAAAAGAAATTAAAATCATTATTTGTAATTAAATTAACATTACTATAATGTTATTTTAAAAATCAAAGATTTTAATTTGGCTAAACTAAATCTAAAACTAATAATGGTAATAAAAATAAAATCAATCAATTAAATCACTAAAAGAAACTTCTTATGATAAAAACATTAATGTCAAATTTTAGCTCATCTATGATAACAACCAATTCAATAAAAGTTTTATATTATGAGATGGTAGAATTCAATACGAGCAATTGTCTTTTTTAGGTAAAATATTCATCTAAATTAATGATCCTTATTTGGGTAACAAAAATCTAGATGTATGAAGATCATAAATCTTTATAGTTAATTCGTCCTATTCAGTTGGGAATGCACTAACCACATACTATTTCTAAGGTCATATTTTAGGTAGCTTAGTTTTAATGTGATATGCAATATCCTTTCTAGAAATCAATTAATCATTGAACTGAGAAATAAATCTTAACTTCTCTTTCTTAACTTTACTAGAACCATCAATCAATCAACATACATAAAGCATTAAAGTAAATATTGCATAACCTTAAGACATAAAAATCATAACATTGAAATTAAAATTATCAAAATATAGGCTTATAGTCCATCATTTCTTAACAAAAATGGTCTATTTCATCCTATAGATGATAGAATATAAGGAAAGAAGAAAATACATCATAAAAGCTTAAAGAAAAAATAATAATGATCACACTCTAATGTACATATGGTTCAAGCTTTTAGGTGTAGAAATCTTCTCCTCTTGCTTTATTCGACCTGGTGGCTAGGGTCCTCCATTCTTCTTCTTTATTTTTTTTTTTCCTCTTATTAATGTACGAGAATCTTGCTCTCTTATTCCTACTTAGACTCAAATGAGGAGAGAAGTCCTTGAACAACAAGGATTCTGCTTGAAATTCCTCCCTGCACACGAGCTTACCTGTGTTTGTACACGGGCTTGCTTATGTGTGATCCCAGCTCAACAAAGCAAACTCCTATACAAATCCTCCTTGCTCTTTCTTTATTTTCAGCATATTTTCATGATCATCAGACCATAAGAGGATATTATCCTATATAGTACAATTTGGTTAACGAAATTAATTTAGTACAATTTCATTTATTATATGTATGAATTTTAAATAACAAATATTCAAATTTTACCTTATATTAAAATTTGTAATTTTTAACTAAAGTATAAATTTAAATTATCATTCATTTTAAATGAATAGAAAATTACTTCACCATATTTATAATGTATTAGATAGATATATATTTTAACTTAAAGTTCATATGTGGTTTATGCACGTCAATGCCAAATGACAATTACAATATTTTTTAATTACAAATATTTGATGCATGAAATTAGATAATTAGAATTTAATAAAAGTAAAACTTGTTCACTTGGAGTAAAAAATTTGAATAAAATTATTTTATGTTATAAATAATTAATATATTGTCATATTTCAAAGTACATCAACTTATAATTTTTAAAAATTATTAGCCACGATTTTTTTTTTTTAGTTTTGTGAAATATTTAATTAAATTTAGAATTTTTCAAAAAAAGTGAAAATGAAAAGTTAATTTTGACTCTAACCGACACGTCTTTTAGAACATGGAGCAAAACGACATGCTGTTTTGAGGAGCCATAGTTTTGAACATAAAATTAAACTACATGTCGCTTTAATGCGATCATTTTCTCACTTAGTTGGAGCTCATTGATTTAATCATTAAATACAAATTTATTAATCGTTAGCTTATAGTATCGTTAATCGATGATAACCTGAAATTGATGATACCGATTTATATTAAGTGTTTGGTAAAATTATATTTAGTTGTTGCTGTTGATATGTGAAATGACTAATAAGACTATATATTATGTAATTTATTTTATTATTAAAATAAATATAAAATTATAAATTTATTATATTATTAAAATAAATATATAATTATTAATCTATTATATTATATCATTTATTTTATTATTGAAATAATAAAATAAATAATTTTTTTTAAAAAATAATTAAATAACTTTAAAAATATAAATAAAATAATAAAGTAATTATTATTATTAATAAAGAAAAAACTCATAATTAATTTTAAGTTTTTAGATATAAATAAATATTTTATATTTTATATTATTAATAAAAAAATATTTCAATAAAGTTGATATGTGGTAATTAAAATAATAAATAAAAAATATAAAGTATTAATAATATTAATTTCTAGTTAAATAAAAAATAGAATATAATTAAAATAAAAAATAAAATTAAATCAGTTATCAACTAATGAGGAACGGTTCTAAAATAATATAAACTGTAATCGAGAGATATCATATCAGTTACTCATCAATTATTAATTTTATTTTTTAAATTTATTAAATACCCTAATTCACTTATTTAAATATCTATTAATTATCAATTACATTCTTGAACCAAATACTCCACCATCTTAGAACTTTTCAATCCCTCCTAGCCCAGTCTCCGATCAACTTGATAATTTCACCACCACATTGGATAATTCCGACCGCACGGCATTATATTCTTGCCTATAATAATTATCCCTCCCCACTACAGAAAAAACAAAGGTGAAAATTTGTAAGAAAAATAAATTTTGCCTCATTATTTTGGCCAAATCACTTTTCTCTACCAAAAGTACCATGTTCCACTATTTTTCTAGTCTTCATCCAACCTCACTTATTTTTGTGGTTAGAGAAAGAAGATTGAAAACCTTCACTGCGACCTTTTCTATTTGATCTATCATTAACATTATGTTTAAGGGGAGGTTTTCAGAGGCAAAGTATTTTTTTTTATTAATAAGCTTGTTTGGAAGAAATATCTCTTTTTCAACCTATTAAATTAGTGAACTGAGAAGTTTTAATTTTTTATTTTCTATTATTTTATCTTATTTTATTTAAAAAAAAAAATTCTATTTACACTCCACCCAAACACAGATTAGGGAGGGTATGACCCATGATTAAAATTTTCACCTTGAGACTAGTGAAATGATATCAATTTTGCCCTTAATTTTAATGGGTTTGTTTAACAATGCTAATGAGAAAAGAATTTTTTAAAATATATTATTTAGAAAGTATTAAAAAAATAATTTAAAATTAAATTTAATAAATTTTAATTATTAGAATATTAAAATAATAAAATATTTTTTTCAAATTATTTTTTTAAATATCTAAAATGATTTTTTTTCTTATTAGAATTTAAATTTAAATTTAAATGATTATATATAATGTGTCCAGTAATATTAAAAGATTTGAGGGGCAATTACGACTACACGGCCAGTATTATATTAACCACTTTTTAAAATTTAAAATTTTATAAGAATTTAATTTAATTAATTTGTTTTTGTCAATTCTTATTATTAAAATAAAATAATTTCATTTTTTAATAAAAAATTTAAAAAATAGAAATAAATATAATTGTGTGAGAATTTAATTAAATTTTTCTCTTATAAATTATTTAGTTTAAATAAAACCTAAAATGCTAAAACTAATTCAATCATTCTAACCTCTTCTGTTAGAAATAGAAAGTATCAATCTTTTCTCATCAAGTACATGAAATCAGATGAAAGAAGAGCGTTGTCAATTATTTTAATTTTTTTTTTAATTTTTTGACGGTATAATAGATTAGATAACAATTAATAGGCTGCATAGTAATAGATATCCTCCTTTTTTATAAAAAAAAAATAATATTAAAATTGATAAATAGAGATATTTAAATTCAGAACCTTCTCACTTTGTCAATGATTTTAAAATTTATGACATGCAAAAGAAAAAATTGTAGAAATTGGTAACTCCCTCGTAGGTATTTTCCTCATTCAATCACAGGGTTAGAGCTTAGACATGGGAAGAAAAATAAAATCCCAAAATTAACATTGTTTGTGGCAATAATTTTCTTGTCATTCTCACTTACTTGTACATCTTCAATTTTGACTTTCTAGTGTTTGAGTGTATAAGAGAAAAGCTGCACAATTTCCTGACTTCTTGGATGGAAAAGCAAATATACTTTCTTTTTTTTTTACTGTGTGTGTTGATTAATGCTTGTATTAAATGAACTTGCATGTGATTATTAGATTTAGATAGGGTAATTATTATACACGA